>NW_024582772.1:60410-86413 GCF_018398535.1 Haplochromis burtoni
AGAGAGAGAGAGAGAGAGTGGCTCCTGCTGTTCAGTAATGTCACAACTGTCAGGCAGCTCAGAGAGGCAGAGAGCTTTCATCACGTAAACATACAGGTAGTGAGAGAGACAGAATTAACCTGCTGTTTGTCTTGTCATTAGTCTACTGGGTGGCAGCTCAGGACTGAGTCCACCCACACACACACACAGAAAGAGCACGAGCTGGCGTGTAGACAGCGATCTCTTATTGTGTGGAAGGCCAAAGCTCTTTCCAAACACAGCACTCATCTGCTGTCATCACCTCTATGATCACACCTCCGCTTTCTTTCTCAACACACACACACACACACACACACACACACACACACACACACACACACACACACACACACGCACAGATGCACACAAAGATATAATAACAGCAGGCTGGAGGAAGCGGCCATATTTGGGATAAGGAGCTGCAGCAGGCGAGCCTTTGTGGACAGTAAATTTAAGATGGAGTCAAACAACGGTACAAGCTAGCACAAATGTCTGTTACACAACCCGTGACACATTGAGATCACGGGTTTGGCTTTTCTCCTGCATCGAAAAGGAAACTCCAAAACTGAACTGGAACTTTTGTTGCATGAGTAGATTTAATGATAGATGCTCAAAAAACATACTGTAGCAGGCTCTACGTACTCACACATGGAGGAGGTAACAATAACAAGAAGCATTGTTCGAGTTGTTGTTCCATAAGTAGAACATGCAGTTAGTGGGTGTGTGTGTCCTGAAGTCAGTATATATATGTGTATTATTTTCCAATGTTTGCTATGGGAACACTGTGTATTTATGTGAAGCTTAAAATTTCCACAGTGTGGGTTTGCTTGTATGTTTGTTATTGTCAGCATCTGACCAATAACAACAGAGGATAGGAGGGAAAATCCCACATCATCGACCAATCCTCACTCTCTACCTGCACTTGGGGTAGAGTTAATAAGGCTCGTCTCTTAGCAGTCAAAAGGCTATCACATGGAGCTCCTGACAACATCGGGTTAGTCGGGTTGGGACACTTGAGACAGATGGCATCCCCTCGCTCGCTCACTGTGTGAATTCACTGGAGTGTTACCTGCACTGTTCTCTCACAATCATATACCATCACATCACACCACCTTTTAAAAGGGAGCAGTCAGGTTTAGGACCTTTTAATATTCACCGTAAACATGTCTGATTTAAAGTAGAAGGCTGTTCCCATATTTCCCAAGGGGTCAAAGAAACAGCTGGATCTGCATCTTCTTTGATTTGGCACAGACGCCCTTCTGATACAGAACTCCCATTAAAACGAGCTTGAGCCAATGTTAGCAATACATTGGATCCTGAGGCTGGGGTCTTTTATGTTTAGTTCTCCAAGTCAAACGACTATCAGGTTTATTCACTTTCTATACGTGGGTTAATTACTGGGTGACTTTTTGGCTCCAATACCTGGATAGCTTGGCAAAAGGTGAAGTCCAGTATCCACTTAAGTAATATCTGGTACCAGTGTGTTCGCTGCAGCACCGTTCAGAAATATTTCCTACTGAAACATGAGCTATTTACAACTTTATTCATGGAGATTCGGGGATACAGCTGAAATGACTTCCACTCATCATCTCCGTGTCACTCTGTTGCTGAACGTTCTTGACGAACAAATTTCACAGCGCACAGCGATGGCGCCATAAATCTAACAAATATTTCTTTTCCGTCCTATAATGTTGCAGTTTAATAGAGAAGGACCGGTTTTGCTGTCAGACCGCCTCTGAGTGATTGCCTGTCAGAGAAGGTATTCTGTGTCTGAGAGCGATGCCAGGAGACAAGGCCGCGACATGAACATGATGAATCCCACATTCATTTAATTGCTGTTTTACAGTTCAGTGACAGCCATCAGCTAAATAAGCTGTCAAACGCACAATGCCACGACTGACTAGCAATTATTTTACTGAAACAAAGAACAGCAGTTTTTTCTTTTTCTTTTGCATTCCTGGCTTTCAGCAAACTTTGTGTGATCTTGATGTTTGCTTGTTTTAAAAATACATCATGGACTCCTTGTCTTATAAACAGGGGTTATAAGCTACATTGAGACGGGACCATCAAAACGTTTATGAAAAAACATCTGCAACACAATAATATCCTTCTAGAAGCAAGTCGTGCTACTGCTTCAAGATGACCGTCATCGTGAGATGCCTCTGGGAACCTATTTGGGCAGTTATTTTGGAGCGTTATCTAAATTAAATGTAATTTTTTGTTTGTCTTTTTTTTGTTTCATGATGCTCTAAATGTTTCCGATTGTCTGTTCTGACTTCTACTATGAAGCTCTGCTGTTTTAGTAAATGCAGGGCACTATTTAGGATTATGTTGCTGAAATATACAAGGCATTCCCTGAAAAAAAACATGTCTGGTTGGAAGCATATGTTTCTCTAACACCTGCACCTTTCAGCATTGATGGTGTCTGGTTCCAGATGTGCAAGCTGCCAGCTCACAGGCAGTGATGTACCCCCATATCATTAGAAGGCTTTAGAACTGAGTGCTGATGATAATTATTTTAAAATTTCGATTGGTCTGACCACAAAACGGCTTTCCACCCTTCACCCAGGGCAGGATTTCTGGATCATGTCCACATATGGCTTCTTCTCTGAAGATTACTGTTCTTTGAATAACAGATTTCTTGAGTGTTCCTAAGTCCACTTAGCAAAGGGATTTCTATGACAAAATTATACCTGTTCTAATTGCTGCGCCTCCTGTGTCTTTTGATTTTTGGCCATCCACATAGAGAATTTTCCAGATTTTCACTCTTTCTTTTCTTTTTTTTTTTGCTCTTTTTGGCTTTGTTGACAGACACATTGAAAGGAAAGAAAGTGGAGGGAGAGAGAGAGGAAGATGTGCAGCAAAGGGTCATGGGTTGGACTCGAATGTTTGCAGTGTGAAGGTAATTTTTCTGAAACTGTTCGACAATATATAGATGCAGTTTTTGCAGATTGGTGAACCTCTGCTCATCCTTATTTATTTATTTTTATTATCCTCATCCTTATTTCTGAGAAACTCTTCCTCTATAAGATGCTCTTTTTATACCCAATCATGTTACTAACCTCTTGTCAGTTTAACTAATTAGTTGCAAAATGTTCCTCCAGCTGTTTCTTTTTAGCATCGCTTACTTTACAAGCCCTTTATTAACCACATTTAAACTCTGTCAGACATGTTGCTGCCATTAAATTGAAAATTAACTAATAGCATTCTAAAGGTTTTTTTTTTTTTTTAAATTAAAACCACGACAAGAGTGACAAAAGCTGCATTTGACATGTCTTTGCTGGGACGGCAATATCAACAATAATTCAGTGCCACAGGCCAGTGTGCTCCATGTGTCAGTCCTAACCACTGGGAGGGTTTAGTTAGCTTGGGTATCAGGTATAAAGTTTTTGACAAATCAAATACAAGGATAAAAAAATATCCATTGTGGATTGATTGATGCAGACAGAAGTAGATGATTTGCAATGATGACCGATGGACAAACGTATACGGGTCATAACACATGTTTTAGGTACACTTGACTACAACACTCAATGTTACATCAAATGTCTATATTCTAAAGGTATGTAAGGCCTTTTTGGCCCCAATCGTCCCCTTTGGTATTTCAGGATATTTGCTGAATAGATTAACTGGGAGAAAAAGTATTAGACTAGTCCAAAGTCTTAAAGTCAAAAAATGATTCTGAAATCATTAAAGAGGGAGTCAAGTCCCACTCCTAATAGCAGTCCTAGAAGGGAAGATTGCTGAGAGGATACCACTGAGCTCTAGATATCTGAGAATCATATTTCTGCCTCAGCTGTAGAAAAGTTTGACTGTAGATTTTATTATTTTACTGCACAGTAAAATAACAACCCAAAACACTACATGGATTATTTGATTTCTAGAGGTAGCAGACACAAGCTTGTTGAACCTGTGATGTTTTGCAGCCTGGATGAAATACTAAAAACAAGTCATCTTTGAAAATCACTTTGCTACCATGCTGCACACTGGTAGTAGTTGTGAAGAGGAAATGAGAGGAGCGGCAGCAGCAATGGTAGGCGGATGAGGAAGAGGCGAAGGGGCGGTTTGTCATAGGAGTCATCAGTAACTGTCGCCACCGTGCTGCAGGCTTAATTAACTAGCTTGCTCATTAGCATTGCTGCCCCCTTCTCTCCCCCTTCCTCTCTACTTGCTCGCTGCTCTGAATAGAAACGCCTGATTATTCTGCGCTCCAGTCGTAGCCAATTACAGGCTCCAAATGGAACAACATTAATCAAATCTTTAGTATGGTGGCAAACTCAGAGGTATCAGATTGCAGAGGGACGCAAAACTAATATGTCACTGTCAAAGCTGGTTGCGCAGGCATTTAGCAGCTAGCATTATGGAGACGCGTGAGACAGGGTATCGCCTGGGTTTAATATGGAGCCTGATCTGGAAACCATTAGCATGACATGGCAGCAGAAAGGCAGGGCCTGTCGTCACCCCAAACTCATTTTTTATCCACCCCGCCCTCGCGTCTCTCCTCCCCGTCCCTCTGTTCCTTCTCCTCAGCCGTCAGACGAGCGAAGAGTAGAGAAGGATAAATTGGGGGAAGGAAGGATCCAAACTGGATGAATAGAGAAAGGGAGACGTGGAGGGGTAATGAGAGGTGAACAGTAGGAAATGGAAGGAACAATGAAGGGGAACGCCGAGGGCTTTTCACGATCTTTAGGCAGAGAAAGGAAGATAAAGGAAAGGACGTTTTCTGCCAGCGTCACTGATGTGAGTTTTGCTGGATGTGAACACCCAGAACTAAACGCTGCCATTCAGGCCATGGCCTCCCAGAGGGTGGCACCGGATTTGGGGCAAGAGCAAGACCCACACACATGGGACCATGACCCAACAAACTTTGTCTTTCCACCTCACATGGCTTCCTAGGGCTTGGCCTGAACCATCAAGCCACAGTTGGAGCCAGCCAGAGGACACCACTACATAATGGCCTCATTAGGACAAATGATTAAAGCCCAAGTGAAATGTGCTAAATGCCTGTGTCACTGAAGTGGCCTTTAAACGGGCATAAATAAACAAGAGTTATGCTGAAGGTTTGGGTGTGCACCCTGGCAGCATAATAAATTACAGGGTAATGATATTAAAAGCACAGAGTCGTTAAGATGCCAAGCGGAGATGCCATAAATCCAGGCGCGGGCTCCCACTGGCTGTCCCCATGCCGAGTAATTAAAGCAGATTTATGAGGCGCATTACATCAGTGCTAGATAGTTCATATATCGGCCTCCTTTATTGGACAACTTGACAGGCGCCAAAAAATATTGTTTCGAGTTCCCCGGCCCGTCGCAGCTGAGAGGCCTCTCCCGGCACTCCATCTTTTGTTGTGTCAGTCCTGCGCGGTGGTGATGGATGGACCGATCCACTCCTCCGTCGCTCCCCTTGCTTGTTCAGCTCCCCCCATCCTTCCTCAATGGGAGACTTGTGACAGTACCAAATAGCTTTATCTTCTTGCAGCAGCTCTTTCACACCCTTCCTATTTCTGTCCTTCTCACCGGGAGAAAACAAAGAGCACAGACACAAGTGTGAAGCCCAAGATGGACAGCAAAACAGAGGAAATGAGAAAACAAAAGGAAGAAAAGGAGCGAAGGAATTGTAGTAGAGGGTTGTGCTTTCTATCTAAATGCTCTGTGACTGAATGGGAAAGTTGAAATCTGATTAAAGGATAGATGTTGGTTAGTCAGTGTTCCACATCTCGGATATTTTACTGCAGTTTTATAACATTATTAGTAGTCTTTTGGCACTACTTTCCAAATTGCAAGCTATGTAAAGCTCTTTTTTTAACCACGCAGAACCATAAAAATCGCACATTACTATTCTAAGTCTAGCATTTTTGCCTCTTATTCATTGATTTCACTTTTATTCACTCTTTCATCTAAAAAAAAAATGCTTGTGGAGCAGCGGACAAAAGTTCCGCTTTGCACACGGCAATTTAAGGCTACGTCCACACTAGCGTGGATAAATTTGAAAATGGCATTTTCATCTGAAAACGCTCCGCGCCCACACTACTTTTTTCAGTCGTTTTCACAGAGTTGTGCGTCCACATTGAAACGGCCGAAAACGCTTATGTTCCAGTGCGGCGCATGAGTGAAACGCAAGACGATTCGACCTGCCTCATTTAGTCTGCCGTTTGTTTACTTTCCGGCTCTTTGAAACGTCGCGGCAAAATGTTGAGGAAAAGCACCGAGTTTTTTAAATGGACTAACAATGAGGTGGAGCTGTTGCTGTGTGAACACAAAAGTACAAAGTTGCAAAAAGCGAGTGAGAGTTAAAGAAGTTAAAGAAAAGCTATCTGAAGCATGTACAGACTGATTAATCTTTAATAGGGCTGTCAAAGCAAACAAAACAACTGCTGTATAATGCCCTCCGCTATCTTTGTTTAATTGGTCACATGACTGCATCACATAACTAAAATCTGTCATAGTTTTCGAAAAGACTCCGTTTTTGTTGTCCACACTGTGACGCGAAAACGGCATTTTCAAATGTATCCGCTTTGGAGAGCTTTTTCAAAATGCTGCGTTTTCTTTGACCGAAAAAGCCGTCTCAGTGTGGACGGAAGGCCAAAACGGAGAGAAAAACACGTGTTTTCAAACGAAAACGTATTAGTGTGGACAAAGTGTCAGCCAATGAACTTGTGTTTATTTGAATGCTACAGTGCTGCCAGGAGCCAATGAAATCACTTCAATTATTCTTGTGCAACTTAACAAAGTGGAAGACAAAGTTAGTGCCTTGCCGTGTAAATGTCTCCTTCCTTGGTTCCACTAGAGGTTTCTTCCTGTTAAAAGGGAGTTTTTCCTTCTCACTGTTGCCAAGTGCTTGCTCATAAGGGATCATCTGATTGATGGGGTTTTCTCTCTATTATTGTAGGATCCACAACAATAGCTCCTATCTACTACTACATAGGCCAAGATTTATAGAGAAATCTTCCTCTTTCAGCTGCTTCTTTATTCTCAAGATGTTGGCAGATTGAATGGATCCACATATTTGATTTGGCATAGATTTTTACACTGATGCCCTTTCTGTGACTCCCGGGGGCTTATCTCTTCTCCTTGTCTTATACTAGGGATGTTCTGGATGTTGGGCAAATGTGTTAATCACTAAACAACATTTCTTCATCACTTTATATTGAAATACACAGTTTAATTTGAACTGTGTATAAAAGATGATGTTAGTGTGACAAATATTAAAATTTCACTCACCAAAACTTAAGCACAGACTTCTAGAAAGCCAAAATATTAGTTAGAAAATTCCATTAAAAATGTTCCAAAAGGCGCAAACCACATAAAGAAAGTGAAGAGGACAGTTCAATGATTCAAATTAGTGAGGCAGGGCCGAGCAGATATATATCGCTGTGTGGGTGCAACAGTTAATCAAAGCAGACATCACCCTAATATTAAGCCTCACCAACAGAACTCCAGGAGTTTAAAAAAAAATCATCCACTGTAAAACTGTTATGAAGTGGGAAACTATCCATAGTGGCCAAAACATTTTTTTGTACAAGACTGTTGGCACGCTTGTTAATGCTGCGAATCTTCAATAATGTCTGCATGTACAGATATGCTAATTATCCATGTGCTCATGTTGCTTATGCTACTTAGCCATGTGGTGGTGTGGTGGGTAATAGCCCCTTAAAGCTAGTCTGGCAGAAATACATCATATTGGTTGAGTTTATTTTAGATTATGAGCTAGACACGTCTGACTTAATCATAGCAATCAAAACTTCCTCTGCTTGTGTCGGTTTGGGACTTCCAGGCCATACTTGGCGCAGATGTTTCTGTGTACTAAGCCAGTCACTTGGCTATGGTGTTACGTGTACCTGCCTGCTAGCATCTTGCACTCTGCTGTTGTGTGCTGGATGGCTTCACAGGCATCTCTGCACAGCTTGCTTCTGGAGTCTCGCCTGGTGTTGTAGACCCCAGCCTCTATCAATCTTAGCTTAGTTTATTATTCCAACAGGGTGACAGAGGGTAGGTGTTTATAGCCTAGATATTCCAAGGACTTGCCTTATTCTTTGTAGGTATTTGGCAGTTGTGGCTTTCCTAATGACCTCTTCATGGTTCACATTTGCGTGTGGGATACTTTTAACCACCTTCAATATCTGCAGTGTTGTCTTCTGGTAGTGCAGTCTCCCCAGTTCTGACACCTCCCTCTAATTATTACCATCCAACTACACTTGGATGGACAGCGCATTGTACTTCTTAGACATCCATTTCTTGATCCTAGTTTCCATTAGTTCTGATAGTTAGATGACTTCCCTCCATGCTGCCTTGATCTTTGCGCTAGTCTTCTTCTCCAGGGAGGGTACTGCTCCTTGGGACTCTTGTTAATCTTGTAGCCAAGCATCTAAAGCTTGTTATCGAGCAAGCAAGCACTTGGTGACAGTAGGAAGGAAAAACTCCATGCAGGGATGTGGAAGAGAGCCAGAGATGAATAACGAATTTTTAGATGTGAACTGGTTTATAAACACTGAGTGAAAAAAGCTGCGTGAAGAAGAAACGTTCCAAGTATTATATTATTATTATTATTATTCTGTTACTGGAATTTAACAGGCACTGGAAAGCACCTGCAGTACATTGTAGAGGTAAATGTACCACAGCAGTAGGCTGCTGCTGGCAAAGCACAAACCTGTAAACACAAAATTCAGAGACAGCAAAAACGCGAGTGTGAATAAATACCGTATATGCCAGTCAACTAAGATAAGATTCTTCTGCTTTGATTCAAACGAGGAAAACAATGCTGCTCTCTGTTTTTTGACAGCAAGACTTATTGGTCATGTTTCTTTGTGAGCGTCTCTCCAGGGGGCTTTGCTGTGGCAGGTAAATCTTACCATAGTGTTCCCTCGAAGCCACGTATAGTGCTTGGGTACATTTTTGAAACAGAGAAAACTGTATTTCTGTCCTTACAGCTGTCCTTATGAAAGACCCATACATACACATTTACATATTGTACAAGCTGTAATAGCTCTGAGCTTCTAATCTTCTGTATATCTCAATAAAATCCCCGTGCCATTTAACTGCTGATGAACCCTAAATGCCCCCACAGGAAACACGCTCAGAGAGGCAGACAACTTAATTGGTTTGGCTGCATGTAATTTTAATAGCTCCTGTAATTAGATTGCTTATTATAAAGAATCCAGTCATAAATCATGCGAAACAGAGGTACATATACATTTCCTGTCATTAAAATATGTTGTTCTAGTGCTGTGAGTGTGCCAGTAAGAGTCACGTGCTGGCAACCTGAGCCTCCCGCTGCCAGTGCGAAACAGGTAGGAAGAAAAAAAAACCTCAAGGTGCTGATGTTAATGATCTCTGACTTTTTTACTATCATTATTAATTAGGGCTTTATTAGTAACAGATTAAATGAAGGAGTGAAACAAATTTCAGCAACCATTCAGATCAATCGGAGGGAGTTTTATTTTAACTGTATTAATGCTGATAAATTAAACCTGTTTATCAAAGACTGGACTGACTTGTGTTCAGAAGAATATGAACCAACTTTCCATTATTCTTGTTAGATAATTAGTCTAGTCATATTTAAAGTTCATGGATGTCTTTTTTTCTCAGTTACTACAGTCGATGACACTCCTTATCAGTGTAACACTTGTGAGACCTGCTTCCCACCTGCACAAATCCCAAAACACGCAGTAGTAGGTTAACCACAAGAAGAAAAAACAAACCCAGACACACTACAGTTAAACGTGCTCGTACACTTATCCATGTGTAAATGCACACAAACTCCTGCTGTGTGTGCCCTTTTCTCTACAGGTGCTACCCACGGCACAGCATTGTCATGTGCCCACAACCACCAGAGCCAGTTTCGAAGCTCGGTGCGACCCTCATCTCTGTCCAACGAAATTAACTGCTGTGACAACTGTGCCATCCTAGACTCTATAGGGGAAAAACAGAAAGCGTGTGTGAGCGTAAATGAAGTGTGTGCGGGGTGAGGGGAAGAGACCTAGCCAGCTGCATGCAATATCTGCTTTGTCCTTTACAACAATAGACCAGGGCCATATCTTTTAGACTGCTGCATACCCCTCATTAATTTTAATATCTGCTGATAACTTCATTTATCAAGTATTTTTTCTTTTTTAATGGAGCATTTAAGGCAAGTGTGCTGGTACGCCTGCTCTGTCACTTCAGCAGGCATGAGGAACAAGAAGAGGAAAGAGCACATCTGAGAGTACACAGTAAATACTCTAGGAAGGGTTTGTGCCTTCCTAGAGTATTTATCTGGCTCTCTCAGATACCTACAAACCTGAGCTATAGATGAAATTGTTATGTTAATATGCTCTAAATCTGTAGCAAGATGTTTTAAGCGAGTAACACTCCAGGTCTATTTGATAACTACGATCTGTCTTCTTTAAAACTCCGTCCTAATCAATGATACATCAAAACCTGTACAGTGAGAGGATAAGCTAACCTACCAACCTTGCAATTAGTGGGTCATCCACTCCAGAATAATCAAAGAAACCCCAATGTGTCTTTCTTCTCCTACAACTCCTCTTGGGAAATCTGAAGGTATTCAAAGCATCACTTTTTATTAATTTACTAATGGAGTTAACGATGGCTAGCTCATAAAAATTCTGACTTTTCACCTTTTTAAACTTTATCTGCGTTATTAAACAGTAACTAGTGGGTGGAATGGGAAGCCTCAGCCCAGATATCTGCAGGCTACAACAAAAACTCAGAAAATGATTTGTTTCTCCACAGAGGCATCGTCAGCAGACTATGGATTCCAAAACTAGTCCATTAATAACTCCTGGATAGTGACAAAACACAAACAAGGATGTCCTACATAAAGTTTCCACAGGTTTTACCACTTCCCCTACATAATTCATTGTGACTTAAAATGCATACATGCCAAAATTGTATGTGTTGCAGATTTGTGCATTATTAGTGTCGTTCCTAAGGATAGTGGGCATCGTGATCCAATACCTCGACAACCTCGAGCTCCAAAACGCTGCAGCATTTCCTTTTTCTCATGTTAATTAAAAACTCATTGCTTTCATATTTATACCAAAGCCTTTGATTTGAATGGCTCTTTTGGTTCACTGTCTTGGTCTTTCTCAACATGTACTGTTTAATTCCAGTTTATCTTAACCGTTAACTTTTACCTTCTATTTTAACTTGTTCATTAAACAGGTTTCTGATCAGTTTCTGTTGCTGTCCCTTTTGTGCCAAAGCAAGTTGTTAAGAAGCTTTAATGTTTTGTTTTGCATCACAGTATATCATGCTCTATTACCACTTGTTGGATAAATGCTTGCTTGACTGGTACATCTGGTACAGCTAACATAGTTTAACTGGATATAATACATTTTCAGCTTTTGTGAGTCACAGCACAGACTTAGACATGGTGTCAGTGAAATCATGTAATTTTAAAAATTTGAAAGCCTGAAAGAAACTAGAATAGTAATTAATCCTTCATGTTTTAGAAATTAGAAATGTATTTAGAAAGTTTAGCTTCCTGAAAGCCTCAATAAATCACATAAAAATGAGGATTCGACTGACATGAGGCTTGAAATAATGGAACATCGTGAAAGGTTTATGTTTAGCAGCACAGCGATGATAGGCCTGTAGGTGACACACTTCATTTGTACTGTATTACATATAAAGAAGCAACCTGTAGTTCATTTCTTTTCATGAACACCTTCATTCCACTTCTGTCTTCAATCTGTATCCCACTGTTTTGCATTCCTGAGCTTTGGTGTGTTTTAAAAATACAGTGCATGTGCATGCATGTGAGAACAGACTCTGAATTTTCCAAGTGCGTCAGTGTCGACTGTGTATGAATCTGTGTGTGTGTGTGTGTGTAATGGAGCTTCACAGCCGATCTTTCTGTCCTTGCAGGGTACAGCGTGATTAGTGTACGTGTATGTATACAGAGCAGTTACGGTTCTCACAGTGTCCGTGGTACGCTGCATTTTGCTTACTGTGGATATTATTTCGTGTTATGGGTGTGGTGCAATTTTATGGAAGAGACGGAATCGGCAGACGTGTTTGAAAAGCAGCGCGTCTCTGTCCCTGTCTGTGTCTGAACAGGCGAAGAATGAGAATGAGAGCAAACAGCAGTGTGCAGCCAAGAGTAGCCGAGCCACTCCATCACCGTGATAGGCCTTGTCATCTCTCTCTCTCTCTCTCACACTCCTGCTCTCTCCCTCGTCCTCCCTTCTCCCTCCTCCTCCCAGTGGTAAGGGCGGGTGCTAAAGTTCACCCCTGCTTAATTTATCAACCACCCTCCCTTCACAGCCCTGTACAGTCATTAACTGCTCACACTGACACAGCACCCCGGCCCACACCCAACTCTCATTTATTGTCTTTTTTACAGCAAGGAAGTAGCATCAATTACTTAAAGCCTAAATTGCCCCTTGTCCTGGAGATATGGAAGTTGGGGGGAGACAAGATGGGGCTGGCTGGACTTGGGTGGGGTCAGGAGGCTGTGGGTTCTGGCTGCAGGAAGTTTTTATGGCATTGGTCTTTTTGGGGAAAGGGTTGAATTTATTGAGGGTTATTGGTTTGTTTAATTACATTAGGATATAAAATTTTAAGGGAATTGCATTTTTGCATTGTCGGGCAGCTTTTAAATGTGCTCGGACTCCAGTGCTGTGACACAGGGCTGTACTCAAGGGTGTCCTAGATTATAGAGCGCTGTGACATCACTGCTGGGTGCTCAACAGAGGGATGAGATGAGATGTTTGCCATGAAGAAGAAATACTAAAATAAATAAATATATATATATGAAGGTAAGCGCGTCATGGACAAAAGTAAAACAGTATGTCGGATGTGCCACGCAATGCTCAGTTACATTGGTGGGAACTAGTGCGTTAGCGCAGTTAGCTTGTTAATGTGTTGACGCCGTCCAGCCCCATGCACTCAGCTCGTTAACAGAGATTTGCCGTGTTGTGGCGTTAACGTCATTTTAACGAGATTTTAACGCTGACAGCACTAGTGGGAACACAACGAATATGACTGCACATTTACTCCGACATCATCCTAGTGCAAAGACAAGTGGAAGCAGACAAAAACAACAAGCACGCATGCTACAAACTTTACCCGAGTCATTTAGACAGCCGTTAGCACATGATTCTCCTTATGGGGACCTGATATGTTTAATATGCTGCTGAGAATATAGCCCAGAAGAAGCGTATAGTATAGCTTTTATTTTGGAAAGAGCCATTTCTCTGTAATAAACTCTCTTTTCCAAAGATGAGTGATTCTCGATCAGATAGATTTATTTTTTTTATTACTTTGTTGTTTCAGCAACATTAAATTTAAAAACTGTACTTTTGAGTTAAAATATATATTTATAATTTTAATAAATGACAAATTAAAAAGGCATGAACATTTTTTTTGTATTGAAAAAATATCGAACCGTGACACCAAAGTATCGAACCGAGAATTTATGTATATATATATATAGTACATAATAATAATATATATATATATATATAAAACACCCAGCACGCCCCTGCGGGCGGTTTATCCTTCAAGCTCGGGTCCTCTACCAGAGGCCTGGGAGCTTGAGGGTCCTGCGCAGTATCTTAGCTGTTCCCAGGACTGCGCTCTTCTGGACAGAGATCTCCGATGTTATTCCCGGGATCTGCTGGAGCCACTCGCCTAGCTTGGGAGTCACCGCACCTAGTGCTCCGATTACCACGGGGACCACCGTTACCTTCACCCTCCACATCCTCTCGAGCTCTTCTCTGAGCCCTTGGTATTTCTCCAGCTTCTCGTGTTCCTTCTTCCTGATATTGCTGTCATTCGGAACCGCTACATCGATCACTACGGCCGTCTTCTTCTGTTTGTCTACCACCACTATGTCCGGTTGGTTAGCCACCACCATTTTGTCCGTCTGTATCTGGAAGTCCCACAGGATCTTAGCTCGGTCATTCTCCACCACCCTTGGGGGCATCTCCCATTTTGACCTCGGGACTTCCAGGTTATACTCGGCACAGATGTTCCTGTACACTATGCCGGCCACTTGGTTATGGCGTTCCATGTATGCCTTGCCTGCTAGCATCTTGCACCCTGCTGTTATGTGCTGGATTGTCTCTGGGGCATCTTTACACAGCCTGCACCTGGGGTCTTGCCTGGTGTGATAGACCCCAGCCTCTATGGATCTTGTACTCAGAGCTTGTTCTTGTGCTGCCATGATTAGTGCCTCTGTGCTGTCTTTCAGTCCATTTCAGTTGGTATATATATTATATTAAATAATTATATATATTAATATATATATATGTCAAAGACTGGAACATAGAAAAGACTACAATTTTTCTGAACTCTTTCCACAACATTTCTTTCACGTTATAACTTGGCCAATACGAATACAGAGCACTCCACCAGCACTTTGTGAGATTTTTTTCTATCATACACAGTGCTTTGGTTGCCATTTTCTATTTACATCCATCTACTGGAAATCAGTAGTGCCTACACAGCAAGCATGATGGGTCTGGGAGCAAACTATAGTCTTTCATGTCTGTCACACATTGTGTAGTAGGGCATGAATCATAAATGAAGACTGTAAACCTGTCAAATCAGAGCTGAGAACAGAAAACAACTAGAAGAAAACAGGAGAAATAACTCCTCCTCCTGCACGTGGAGTAAATAGATCTGTGTTTATGCTCTGTGCAGTATTGTAGTATTGCAGACCAGGTGACCACCGCTCCTAACAGGTGCTTCAGGCTCAGCGTCCTTGTAAGGGCAGGCTGTACAGTACACCGCTCGGCTGTTTACTCTCTCAGTCAACCAGCTGCACTGCACATTTATAATGCTCTCATAAGTACGCTACAGAAGGATACGTGTCCCCTCGCCACCGCTCCCTCCTTATGATTAATGAGCAGCACTTGGAGCCGCATTTGTTGCCGCCTCGCAGCTCCGACATGTCTTTCCGGACTCGACATTTTGTATCCTCTGTGAAAAATGAGCTCCTTGGTGTCGTTCATTACTCTGTTCCACTGCCAGAACTTTCCAATGCATATTCCTGTTTGCTAAGCTTTGTGCCATGCTTGTGCTGCGTGTGGGTGTCCGTGTCAATTTGCATCTAACTCACTTATCAAGACAGCTATCCGCTGAAAGACATGCCGAGGGAATGGCTTGACTGTAATTTGGGACCGTTACAAAGGGAGACAAGTCAATAGCAGCAGATCTGACAGCCAGTGGAGGAAAAATTCTGCTCGTTCCTGTTGAGGACATGCTGTATAAGAAGCCCTGGCACCGCAGGAAAGTAGCCACTTTTCTGCTGCGCAGGCACACTGATATGACAATGGCCTCGCAATCATTGTTCCCCTTCTGAAGTTAAGCTGTAATTTGGTTGGTTGGAGAATGGACTCCATTTGTCTGACAATGCTGGCCACAGCCGACAGAATCGGCGCACTCGTGCGTGGACGTGCTCACACAAAGCAGTACCCCACCCCACACAAATACACAACAAATCCTCATATGGCTCCATATAAACACACAACACAGCACTGGTGCACACGCAGATAAACACACTCCCTGCTACTCAGCACTCTCTCAAGGGCACATTCCAATAAAGCGGCATTGGAAAACAGCCATCTGATGGATTGGACCGGGAGACGGCAGCACAGGCAAATCCCCTAATGTGGCATAAATAAGGCTGCCGTGCTCCGATCGCTCTCTACAGACAATGTAAATTATATTGTCAGGCGCAGTCACTTCCCCGCTCGCTGCGCAGCTAACAAGAGTCACCCGCCAGAGCTCGACAAGGAGAGGAGGAGCTTGTAGTGGGAAGGAAAAGTAGAATTAATTAAAGTGGCAACAATACACACACAAACAGGTACATGCAAGTGCACACAAACAGATGCCTCCAAAACAATGAGCTACACACATACATGGGTAGTGCACATGTGACTGATTTATTTCCCCTGCTCCTCAGTGCTCTCCTCTCTCTCCTGTGGCTCTCATTGAAGGTCGATGCGATAGCTCTGATGAGGAACAAAGGTGATGCTGCTCAGCCATTTTGGCGCTAAGCTCCCTCCATGTCTGCCTGAGGCCTGCACATTCTCAGCGGGCTGACAAACTCAACACAGAGGCCTCTGAGTAATGCCAAGTGTGACACATTGGCTTCCATCACTTCAAAACTTCCCACAGCTGTCTTGGAATGATACAAAGCGGAGCAAAAGACAAGAGATTTGGAGACTTTGTCTTCTCCTAATATAAGCTTTTACCAAAATTGTCCTTCCTGTTTTGTTGCTCCCCCTGCAGCTGTTTTTTGTCAGGTTGGTTCCAAGACTTTGTCAGGCCACAGCTGTTTGACGCTCGCCAAATTAGTGTCTTCACAACGAGGCTTTGTTGCTATGGAAGAACTCAATAAGGCCTGTCAGATTTTCTCTATTCTGCTCGGGTACTTTGCCAGTTCCTGTAAAATGTAATGACACCTTGTAAAGTGTAGTGAAGATGCAGTGATATGCTGATGATGAGGTGCTATAACTCACAACAAATAGCGTGTCACTGAAGACAAAGCAATAAACTGAATTTAAAGGATTTCTTTGACAGTTAAACAGAGTTGTAGCACATGTGTATGCTTCTTAGAGCCTAAACCTAGAGTACACTGTGCAGTCCTTGTAATTATGGACCGCAAGTGGACACATTTATAAGACGGGAAATACATAAAACAAATGGCATCTTTCTCGCAGCCCTATTCCCGCAAACACTGAAGCTCCTTGCTAGCAATCTACTGTGCATAGAAACAGCTTTGCCCTCTCTCTGTCAAAGATTTCCTCCCATAGCAGGCTAAAAAAGTGTTTCCCAATGCTGACAGGGAGAATGGATGGCCTCCATTACGCCTAGCTACAAACACATTCCGCCAGGATGAAGGGGCCGTAAATTATCCTGCGAGCGAGCAGCCCAGGCCACAGCCGAGCCAACAGCCCCTCCTTCGCTTCTAATGGGGTCGGCCCATCCACAGCTTGCACCACACTGAATCACACACCCCATAGCCAAATATACACTGTCACCAGTGTGTGTATATACAGTATGTACGTGCATGTCACTGGGGCTTGTTGAATCAAGCACCTGGGAAGAAGTCCTTGAACCGTCATCTGAATATGTTGGCTTTAACAAAGACGTGCACTGTAATAAATAGCAGCGCGGTTCCTCTCTTGTGACTGGCCACAACAAACTTCTGTTACATTGCAGCACAATAACTGTGCATTGGGCTGCACACTGACATGTCTAATGATGTGAAGCTGGAGGGCGTAACTGTAGAAACATCAGCAGTATGTCAGGTCAAATTCAGTTCACATGACACAAGTACTGCTGGCAGCCGGTAAACCATCAAATAGGCCGAGACATTGCCCTGTGGCATGGTTAAATGCTAAGTGTGCGTGCGTAAATCATTACATGCGAATAGTAAAATGTCAGACAGCATTGTGTTCCCACTAGGTGAAGCTTGTTCTGCTTGTGTGACAGTCTCCTCCCACTCTTACCCCACAGCACTGATAGCAATCTAGGTCCTTTCTTTTTGTCAGAAAACTCTCAAAGGAGAAATTTTCCAACTGTAACTACCTCTGTCTTCTTTCTTGTGATACGGCATTCACATTTCTCTCTGTTGTTTCTCTTCAGACAGCTAGGAGATTCCTAAGAGGCCTGTTGTTAAATGAAAGGAGTCTCATTCTTGGAACATTTTTTTTGTGGCTTTGAATTTTGAGCACATAAGGTTTGTTTTTCTATCACCTTTTTGTCCCTTAGGTCAGTGTGTACTTAATCCTCAGGGTACCGTCTTTAAATGAAGCCTAACCCACGTGTATACCAGCTGTCACTTCATTAAATTTCTTTCCCTGCTGAACCAGAAATCTTTTTGTTCAGCAGTTGCAGTACATCTTTGCTGCCAACCACTAGCGCCTACTATTTCAAAAATTACAGTAGTCTTACTTTTAGCCAGTTACACATTTGAATGTTTCATCATCAACTTAAAGTCTGATTAAACAAAAATAAATGAAATTCTCAATCAGAGTTGAATGACATTTGTTTCATTTCAATTCAGTTTTATTTATATAGCACCAAATTATAAAAACATTCTCTCAAGGCACCTGACATTGTAAGGTAAAGACAAAAAAAACAGAGAAAACCCCAACAATCAAATGATCCCCTATGAGCAAGCGCTTTAGTGACAGTGGGAAGGAAAAACTCCCTTTTAACAGGAAGAAACCTCCAGGACAACCAGGCTCAGGGAGAAGACAAGGCAAAGAAAAGCTAGAGTTTAATAATAGCTAACAATAAAATGCAGAGAGATGTATAAACAAATAGTGAGTGAAAAATGCAACTGAAGAAGAAACACTCAATGCATCATGGGAATCCAATAACATGAAGCTAGCTACTTGAGTCATACTAAATACTTCCACAATTTTACTAGCCACACTCAGGCATGGTTACTTCAAGGCCTATTGAATCTAGAAATAACTTAAACAGAACATGTCTGACAAAGTGAAGTAGACTAAAAGATCTCAAAACAAAGTCACTGACGTCTGTAAGTCTGGGAAGGGCTACAAAACCATTTCTAAGGCTTTCAGACTCCAGTGAACCACTCCACAAATAAAGAAAACTTGGAACAGTGTTGAAACATCGCAGGAGTGGCCAGTCTACCAGAATTACTCCAAGAGCACACCCAAAAAGAATTAAGAACAACATCTAAAGAACTGGAGCCCTCACTTGCCACAGTTAACCTCAGTGTTCATGATTTAACAACAGGGAAGAGATTGTGCAAAAAATGGCGACCATGTGTAGGCACAAAGGCTCATCTCACATTTGATGATCCCCAAGATTTTTGGGAAAATATTTTGTGGACTGATAAGACAAAAGTTGAACTTCTTGGAAGGTCTGATTCCTGTTACATCCAGTGTAAAACTAATAGCATTTTATACACAGAAACACAGAAAATGATACCAGTCAGTAAAACTGACCACCAGCTGTCTTTGGCTGTTTTGCTGCTTCCATACCTGGGCAACTTATTACTTAAACTTAGTTGATGAAACCGTGGATTCTGCTCTTTACCAAAAAAATCCTGAATGTCCAGCTATATACACGCTTACTTTTACAGCAGAAAAATAGTTGGAAGCAGATCAGCAAGTCAATCTCTGATTGGTTAAAAATCCAAAACTGAAAGATTGAATGAATAAAGGTTATGAAATGGACAAGTCCATAGTCCAGACTCAAATCAGACCTTAAACAGATCATTCATGAAGGAAAAACCACCCAATATGCCACTGTAAATTAACTGACTAGTATAGAATTGGGCTATAGCTATCTGGGCATATTCTGTCAATTTGTAGCTTTCATCTAGCCCACACTTTCACAGATTACAGCCAATAAATGATTCCACATATTTTTACTATATGTATATGGATCTATATAGATCCATATAGATTTATATGTATCTTTGTCTGTTGTTATCAACAGTGCATTCAATTTTAATTGGAATTTCCAAGTTCCTAGTTGGAGTTTTCAACACCCCCTCAAGTCTGACTTGGAAGTCAGAAAGTAGCCCCACAAGCCCTGACTTAACAAACCAAGAAGATTGTTAAAACTGTGAAACTTATAATTCAATTCAATTGAATTCAATTGTATTTATATAGGCCAAATCACAACAACAGTCGCCTCAAGGTGCTTTATATTGTAAGGTAGACCCCACAATAATACATACAGAGAAAAACCCACCAATCATATGAGCCCCTATGAGCAAGCACTTTGGCGACAGTGGGAAGGAAAAACTGCCTTTTAACAGGAAGGAACCTCCAGTAGAACCAGGCTCAGGGAGGGGCGGGGCCATCTGCTGTGACTGGTTGGGGTGAGAGAAGGAAAACATCATAATCTGTGCAGACACTGTCATGTACTTGTGACCTCCTAAATACGGCACACATAGGGCATAGACCAGGTTCTATCCATGAATCAAGTGCTGCAGAGGTGATTTTTAGTGTGACAGACAAGCATCGCACTGTGTGCAATGCCTCTACCTTATTAAGAAGCAAAACAAATTCAGTCTTTCCTTGCTTTACTACTGGAACACAGAAAACACTACAAGTTCCAATCCTTGGGATGGTGGTGCAGTAGCTGGCAGGCTCACCTCCCAGTAAGATGGATCTGAATCTTCTGAATGTCTCAGATCTTTCTTGCTGTACCTTTTTGACATCTGGAAGTGAGCATGCTGACTGATTTGTCTAGCTCTCTGGATTAGCACTGTGATGGACCAACCAAGACTCCACCCTGATAACTGGTGTGATGAAAAAAAAAATGATGGAATGGACATATCTGACTACGTCTGGATGTAAAAAGATGTAATTTTTAGGTGTTTTTTGTGCTTTGTGACTTTCTCTTGTAAACCAGAACTGAATATTGTTTATCTGGAGAAGATGTCCTTTCAATTACTTTTGGGTAGAAATGTTCTAAACGTTTTGATAATCAAAGCACTGAAACTCGTACCTAACTCACAAAGCCGAACAGAATGACCCCTCTCTTCTTCCTGCTAAGGCTCTCACCACTGGCCAGCCAGAAGCAATGCTCCGCCTGAGGCGGAATAGGCCATGGTGACAGGTCACATTTTACCTGGGTGCTGACAGGGGGAAAGAGGTCAGCCATGCTGTCAGAGCTGAGGGAACAGAGGAGGTGATGGGAGTCTGAGGGTGAGGAATGAGGAGGAATGGAACTCCTTTCACCAGGCCTTCTTTTTTGAGTGATGTGCAGCACAGCTGTGATGGTACATACCAGCACATGTGGGCTTAAGTCTGCACAGACAGAGCTGGAAACAGTACCACAGGAATGTGGTGGAAGGGAGACCCAACACCCAGAATACTGTTTACCCATCATTTAAATTGCAGAAAAGGTTTCACCATCTTGTAAAAATGACAAATGTTGATGACATTAAATCCATGGTGTGCATAATCATAAGGTAGAAGTGTTATATGATGAAAAATAGGCCCTTTGATGGGAACCCCCCCCCCCCTTTCATTTATTTAACTGGGGCAGTGCGTGCTAATGGACATCAATATAAAAACAACCCAAGTTATAATCAGGCCTCATTGTATCTTAAAGCCCTCGTATTACCATATAACCCCAATAGAGCGCTTGACTGTCAGACTGCTGGTTTACTTGCATTTTTGAGGAGATTTAAAAGTAGAATAGGAGGCAGAGGCTTCAGATTTCAGGCCCCTCTTTTGTTGATTCAGGAGACAAACACTATCTACTTTTAGGATGAAGCTTTAAATTTTCCTTTTTGATAAAACATACATTTAGAGCTGGATCAGATAAACCTGAACCCTTCCTTGGTTACTCTACAAAAGGCTGAGACTGCAAGCTGCTTCCCATGATGCACTGAGTGTTTCTTCTGCATTCACATCTTTTGAACCCATGTTAAAACACATCTCTGTGGGTGTTAAAACACATCTCTGTGGGTGTTTAAACACAGCTCTGTGTCACTCTACATTTAACCATTAGTTATTATTAATCTCTTCCACAGTGTGTATTTTGTCCTGTTTCCTTACCCTTTATAGTTAACTGGTTGTGGCAGATGGTTGCCCCTTCGTGAGCCTGGTTCTGCCAGAGTTTAGTTAGATATATTTAGAGGCTTCCTCTTTCTCATGGTCGTCTGCCTGGTTGTCCGCCTGTTTGCACTCCTTGTGCTTTTTTCCTTGAATTCCTATTTTGTATGACCAACGTTTATGACCACAGTGTTTTTGGGAATTGTCTTTAGTTTCATCAGCTTCATTAAAGCTTTTTGTTTGCTATTGTAACCACGAAAAGATGTGGCTGTTATTCAGCGAAGCTATAAACTATGTCTTTTGCACCTTTTAAGCCAAACATTGGTGGTATCAACAGAACTTGGCCCATTTCAGCCTTCATTGCTCAGAAAGTGAGCAGCTGGGTTTGGTTACAAACACAGCTGTGTTCAGCATCAACTGTCTTTAGATGCTTTAACTGATAAAAATGTTCCCACGTATTCAGTAAAAAAAAAAAAAAGGAGGTCTGAGACACTTCTCTCTATCAACTCTTTCATCAGCTTGGCCTGATTTGACTCATACACATCCTGTACATATGCGTATCACTAACAAAACCGATGTGGTTCCAATACTCCAGCCGCTCATGTCAGTTGTTTTTAAAGTTAAATCTAATGAAAAACTCAGGATTTTGGAGGAGGACTTTGGAAAAGACAGATTGCCGTCCCAACAAACATTTTGACCATGTGCATCTTTTGTGTTATGTAGAGAGGAAGACAAAAGAGGGAGAGTTCCAGTCTTTGAAGGCTTTGAAGTGTCCAAAGCAGGAAACTCAGTGATAGATCAATAGCAATCAATATTTTCTGCAATGTGCTTCTGATGATCAGCCTTACATTTGTTTCCTTTTGGAATGTTACCTTTGGGAAAACATTTCTGTGAACAGGGTCAGGTTACTCTGACATGTTTCAATTCAGCAATCACATGTAAACCTGCATCTGATGACCAGATAAGAGACATTTGTTCTACAGTGCTTACTTCTAATTTCAGTCCGCATGTGCACATTTCTGTGCACGTGTTTGTCCGTCCTGGGCTGTCTGCCTGAGAGTTAGGACTCTGTGTCCTCTCTTTACTTCCCCTGGCTGTGGCACAGAGACTGTCCACCACAGTCATCCTTCTCCTGTCGGCACCGTCAGCCCTTTTACCCTACACCCATTCATCAGCCTGTAAATGAAGTAGCAGGTTTATTAGGCTGCGGTAAAACAATCCACCCTCCCACTGTCCAGAGCCAGCACACGAAGACAGCCAGCTCCCTGCCGGTTAGAGTCTGCTGATACAGCTAGTGTGCATGTCTGTTTGAGTGTGTGAGTGCATGCCAGGTGGGCAAACCACTATGGCCACTTGGTCAACATCCTACAGAAAAAAAACAAACATTTTTTTCTTGATTCTGACTCATGATGGTCACATATGTCCTATTCTCACTATGTTACAGAACTGAATAGAACAGAAATGTGAAGGCCAAACAAAATTGATACAGGCATTCAAAGCTAACACAGAAAGGATGTGTCATGCCTCCCCGGGATCATCAGCTGGACTGTTGTTTTTGTTGTTGTTACTCTCTTTCTCTCTCGCTCTTCCACTCCTCTCTGTCTGAGTGGAACTCATTATGGGTTCCCACCTTTGGCCGACGCACCTGCAAGTAATCTACTCACCTGCTGCTCGTTATCTCCGTGTTCTTGCCACTTCTTAAGGCGACTCGCGTCAGTGTGGCCCCGGCTCTAACTTACTCTTTCCCTTCATCTGTTCTTTGCCTCTAGTCTAACTTGTGTTTCTCTTTTTAAATAGACCTCCTGGAACCGTCCCTGTTCTTCTCTGGTATTGTGCGTAAGTGATCTGCAGATGGGAGTGTGTGGCTGAAGGGGAGTGTTTGTGACCAACCCTTTTCCAATAGAATCCCTGGATTCTATTGTTTCTCGTTTCTCTAAAGCTCTCTGAGTCCCGCACTTGAGTCCGTCCACATGACAGGATGTTCTTTTTGTTTCTAGGTTAGTACAAATTTGTTGGTATGCAGTGAATGAGGGGTTCAGGGTTCGCTATCTTGCCCAGCAGGGGAAGCTGGGGATTGGTCCACCAACCGCTGTATTCATGGATGACCTGCCACAGCTTCTCTAACAAGTGGAAATTATTTCTCCATTAACTCATGTAAAATTATGCATTGCAGCTATGTCTTTACAGTGCATCAGTTGCATCATTAGTACCTCAAATCTCACTTCACTAATTCACTCTCCCATCATGTCATGACCATGTGGGTAGTCTGCATCAATGTTTCTATAAGGATGCTAACTTGATATTCAACCAAAGCATGACTAGTTTAAAGTTGGTAGTACGCTATACTGTTGTTAAAAGCTTGGCTGTTCAGAACGCCACTGTGAGGCTTCATAGTCACTAGTATACCCTCCACATTGCTACTTGCTGCTACAACAGTCATTTCTACTTATGCCCATTGTTAAGGCGGAGGAACATTGTCGTATTCTCTTGATTGATAGGTGCCACTGCTCAGTCAATACTGCCACATAGGTCCTGATATTGAATGACTTTTTTTGCCTCTGAGTCTCAAGTTTTCAAACAGCTGGAACAGCTCCAACGTAAAACTCCCAAGTTACAGAAATCGAGAGGTGGATGACCAGCCGAAGTGCCACAAATATTTTGGTGGAGTGTTGCATGCCGAGTTTGATGTCACATCAAACAAGCACAAAAACACTAGGTACTTCAACGTAACACCGTTGTTGATTCTATTGTACCGGCTTGCCATTAACGGCAGGGTCCAATTTAAGATTCTGGCTTGAATTTGAAACTGTTTTTGGACAAGCATCAGCATAAATCAGCAAACATCCATTCATCCTCAGTAAGTCCCTGAGGTCATGTGATCTGGGCCTGCTGGCTATGTTTCATAGATGGTGGAGATGGAGCAAAACACTGTATACAAACATGTAATGCAATAGTTTGCACAATTTGTTACACAATCTAAATAAATTAGTTTCTTCTTTCTTCTTTTTAATTTATTTATATACAAGAGCCACATATACTAGGATAGTTAACATCCTAGAAGAAAAAACAACAGACATTCCTGTAGCATCAGCCAAAACTACCTTATTTAATATCTGATTATGGTAATTTCAGAGACCACACAATGACAACTATAAAACCTTGGTAGGATCATACATACATTCCCTAATGTAACCTAAGCAGCAAAGATTTGTATGGTTTAAGGCATGATCGGGAATACCGAAAGCTCAGACAGTAACACCAAAGATCAGTCGATCCAGTTTCTGTCACTTATCCAGGTTTGGGTCAAAGAGACAGAAGCCTTTCTCCAGCTACTTCCTCCTCATCCAGTGGGACTTAGGGCCCCATTATACCTGCCGTCTGGTGCCTGACAAAGTTGTTGACAAAGTTGATGTCAAATAGATGTCACATCCACTGTTTCTGCCAGTTGTGCAACTCTCCATCTTTTAAGCTGGGGCATTGTGCTGCAGCCGCTGCCAGGTGCTGTATTGATGCAGAAGTTCAGAGATGAACAGACTTTACAGTGGGGGATGTTGCAACAGTTTGAAAAAAACCCAAACAATGTTTTTGCTTCTAGTTTTGACTTCTCCTGCTATCCCAGAACTGATGTTTCAAGGGTTTCCCCAAGGGCCTTCCAAAGGGCCTAAGAGGTGCCCAGCCAACTCAATTGGCTGCTTTCATTATGGCGGAGGAGCAACACAATAAAGTACAGAGAACTCACTGTCACATTCAACTTATGGTTGAGCATAGAGAGCGTGTTTGTTGTCTGCTCAACTCAAGAGTTTGCTCGTCTCCCTGCAGTGAGCTCTGTGTTCAGAAGGAGGTGTGTACAAAGTATGTGCTATGACTGGTCTATAGGTCACTCGTGTTGTGCTCGTGTTGTTGTTGCTCGTGTTGTTGTTGGTCCATGACCTGAGAATGAGAGCAAAACAACACAACCCAGTGCAATGGAAATGTGCAACATGCTGAGTATTGTGCAAAAGTAACTTGGTGTCTGCATATGTGTGTGTGTGTGTGTGTGTGTGTATGAGTGTGAGATACTGCAGATAAGTGCTTGGTAGTGACGTGTATGAAGGTGTGCGTGTGTGTCAGTCCTGCACAGTATCTTAGCTGTTCGTAGGACTGCGCTCTTTTGGACAGAGATTCCTGATGTTGTTCCTTGCTGAAGCAACTCGCCTAGCTTGGGGGTCACTGCACCGAGCGCTCTGATTACCACTAGGACCACTGTTACCTTTACCCTCCACATCTGCTCGAGCTCTTCTCTGAGCCCTTGGTGCCACACACACACACATGTGTGTGTGTGTATGTGTATATATATATACATATATGTATATATATATATATATACATATATGTATATATATATACATAGCATTTGTGTTGTACCTCGTCAATCTCTAGCTGTGAGAGCAGTCCCTTCTTTCGAATGTTGGAACACTGAGCTACTAGTTGTTTCGCC
>NW_024582772.1:88212-160553 GCF_018398535.1 Haplochromis burtoni
TATATATATATGTGTATGTATGTATATATATATGTGTATGTATGTATATATGTGTATGTATGTATATATATATGTGTATGTATATATATATGTGTATGTATGTATATATATGTATGTATGTATATATATGTATGTATGTGTATGTATGTATGTATATATATGTATATGTATGTGTATATGTATATGTATATATATATGTATATGTATATATATATGTATATATATTAGTCTTTAATATGCAAATATTGTAACCATAATAAAAAAAATACTATTCCATATCTCATGACACAACCTTTTTAGTGACACTTAATCCAGTGTACTATACTAACACAGAGTTGATGTTTTAAACTAAGTACTTCAAACTTTTTAATCACACAAATCAACAACAGCACGGAAAACTTTTGAGAATCTTGACATATTAAGATATTAAATTCTCATTTTCAATCATGGTTTCAGGTGTTTAGCTTTAAGAGAGAAATTTTAAATAAATCCTTTGAGGCTGGACTAAATTGTTTGGTCTAGGGAGATGTATTTG
The DNA here is from genome assembly GCF_018398535.1 of Haplochromis burtoni. Lineage (NCBI taxonomy): Eukaryota > Metazoa > Chordata > Actinopteri > Cichliformes > Cichlidae > Haplochromis > Haplochromis burtoni. Next base: position 88,748 of record NW_024582772.1, read on the forward strand.
TATGTGAACCGTCTCTTGTGTCTGTGTTTTTGAGGTATCTTGTAGCAGGGCGTCCAGCAGTTAGGCATTGATGCTGATTCACTGTGAATGGCCCGTCTTAACAGGAGATGTGCTGCTGTTTCTTCGTGGACCTCTTGCTGTCAGTAAGGCCTGAGCTGTGCCCGCTGCATGGATGCTCACAATACACAACTCATTCTGACAGAGAAATCATAACTGAGGCACAGGTCACCACTGTCCTGTCACCCCTTGAAGGTTCAGAGAAGTTGACCTCCAGCTGTTCTTTCTTTCTGGCTTTCTGACTGTCCCTCTGCTAATGTCTATCTCGCACACACACACGGCCACCATATGACATGTTCACTTCACCATGGTGACAGGCTAGTCAACATCCCCCCTGCACAAATGACATTTCCACTGTCTCATCTTGCCGGTGTTATTGTGCCTTCACTAATGACCACACACACACACACACACACACACACACACATCCAAGGCGATTGAAGTCACCGAGCTATTTGGGTACGTCAGTCCGATGTGCAGAGCTGTATGCTGGCTCGCCAAGCAGGATCACATCAAACAGACGGGCCTCTTCTATGGAGGTCTAACCTCTCACTCACACACTCACTCACTCACACACACACTCACTCACACACACACTCACACACACACACTCATCTCACACACACACACTCACTCACACACACACACACACACACACTTTGTCATCTGACAGGTAATTAGAAGCTGGAGGCCTTCCATCAGACATAAACTCGCCCTTTTTGACTTCACAAATATTGATAAAATATTCCTCAGTGATTCAAGTGCAGCCACGCAAAAAAAAGGCATCTCCATCAAGGTGCTGTTTGCCTTATTTGACTTCATAAAAGCACACACCTAAAAACACTCCCTTTCTCCCATGCATGTTCAAAGGCAGATAAAACCCTCCAGGTACACTATGTCTGCTCATACACAGAAATACATGTGCACCACACAAACTTATAAAATAAGTTCAGAACAAAGGCAGCCAAGTATTTGGGTGAAGCCAAGCGAGAGTCATGAGTGTCAGTCAGGACAGATTCTCCCGTCTGTGTGTTCACCTGTGTGTTTATGTGTGTGTATGTGAAAGAGAGAGAGAGTCAGGCTGATTGGTTGCAGCTCAGCCTGGAGTCTATCCAGGCCATCACTCACACTTTACCCAAGGAGAGGGCGTCGGACAGGTTTTATTAAAACTCTGTCAGAGAGTGTGTGTGTGCGTCTGTGTGTGTGTGTGTGTGTATGCATCTGCCTCAGGCTCAGAAGAGATATTATCTCTCCCTTGACATGTTCTTTCATCTTGCCTTTTTTCTTCTTGACAGACACCATTTTGGTTGCCAGTCATTTTTTTTTTTTTACTAAGGCCTTTTCGCAAGGTTGACTTAATCCATTGTATTGTGTGCGGCAGCGCCTGAGTTACTGTGTGTAATGCCTTTTCAATCAAATCATCAGCAAAACGAATATCCGAAGACAAAGACAAATTTCAGACTGTTTTTTGTTAGCTTATTGTAATCTTATCCTCACATGACACACGAGTTAACAAAGTGCTTGGACATTTTCATTAAACACAAGTTCTCCTGCTTATTTTGATCTTGACGTAAGTCCTCCCTTACGTGTAGTTTTGTTATGTTACAGTTTGTAAAAAGAATATCCAGTGAACTGATGTTCTCTTTGTGATACCAGCGCTCAGAAAAGAATAGCCAAACTCCTCTGAGCTGATAGCAAGGCAACAGTAACTCAGATGTAGTTACAACCAAATAATAGTAGTAGAATGCACTACACATTAAATCAGATGGACTATGGCAGCAGAAGACCAGCTAAGCAAAGGAGGCACACCGATATTAGACAACAAAAGATTTTTAAAAAATGGCAATTGGTTTGATGAGTTATGATTTCTGCTGAGACAACAGGATCTTAGGGCCAGACCAGAATGGTGGTGGTTTAATAGTGTGGCTATTTTCTTGGCACAATTTGATCCCATAACTACCAGCTGAGCATTACGTAAACTCCACAGCCAACCTGACCTTTGCTGCTGAGAATGTCCATCCCTTCCTGACCACATTGTGCTCATATTCTAATTGTCCAAACCTCAGATCATCTCACATTGGTTTCTTGAACATGACGATGAGTTCTCTGTACTCAAATGGTGTCCAGAGTCACCAGATCTCAAGCCAATAGAGCATACAGAACCACAGGAGTTGTAACATACAGGAGCAGTCGAATAATTCCACTACAGCCAAATAAAAGTGTAGATGCGACCAGCTTGACGTTGCTCCAACCCATAAAAACACACAAAAAAAACAAAAGCATGGTTGCAACCACTGAAATTTTTAGGAAATAGCCCAATACAATAAATGAAATCTATGAGAATCAACAATTTTCACGGTTTTCATGAAAATATTCAACCTACTATTTTGTCAACCAGACGTGGATAGGTTACTAAAGCCCATCCAAACGATGTACTACCACTATTTCTTACCCATTATATATTATTATTCATTATATTAGGTACATTTATAATTAAGGATGCATCTTACAACTCCTCTAGTGTCCTATTCGAACAAAGCATTAAGGGTTCCATGAGGAAACACAAAAAAACTAGCTAAGAAGTTAGCTAACTTGTTTCTGACTAGCTAACAAGAAACCCTAGCACAGGGGTCTCGAACTCCAGGACTTGAAGGCTGGTGTCCTGCAGTTTTTAGATCTCATCCTGGGTTAACACACCTGAATCAATTGATTAGTTCATTACAAGGCCTCTGGAGAACTTCAAGACATGTTGAGGAGGTCATTTAGCCATTTAAATCTGCTGTGTTGGATCAAGGACACATCAGGACACCGGCCCTCGAGGCCTGGAGTTCAAGACACCTGCCCTAGCATGTAGATATGTAGATACACAAAACATTTAGCTAGTAAGCTCACGACTGCTAGCTGGATAACACATTTGCAGTCTTAAATTGTGTTCTTACATACTTACCCTTAGTGGATGTGTACTTTTACATGGTAAAATACATGAAGTGTACTGTTCATGCTGGTCAAAACTTTGATGGTGGAGCACAATTTAGTTCCTGCCCTCGGTTGCAGCCACCTTGGCTACTAGCAAAGAGTGAGATAACAGTCAGAAGTTGGACATATCATCAATGTCCCAACCCAACCTGTACCGGCAACCCAATATCTTGGTTTCATAGGTACCACACATGCATGCGAAAATGTGCGTACTTCTTCTCATTGCTACAACTGACAAAGAATTGCTTTCCTGCTGTTGCACTAAAATTACTGTAACTCCTTGTTTCCATATATTGTTGACATCAATATTAGAGTTGTAAAGAAATGCACACTATATGGTTTTGGCTGTTTCTCCAGACACGACTGTTAAAGTTGGTTTCTTTCACTGTAGGACACCTGTTATCACAAAATGCAGCAGCTAGCATGACAATTGCAGTCAAACCACTACCCTGTCAAAATTTATGGTGCAGCATTTTACTGCAGTACGGTGTGCTATTAGTGCTCGAATTCAGAAACGCAAACTGAGCTCACAACATAGAAAAGCTTCTCAATAGGAGCAGATGAAGAATGTAGAAAAGCATCTCTTTTGTTATACATAACATCTTCCTCACAGGAAGGCCTAAGTTAAAAAGATGAGGCTATCCTGTTCTTTAAACAACCTGAACAGCAAAGCAAGGATCCATGCATCCATGTTTTTTGTTTCTTCCTTCACAAAGTTAAGCACAATTCTCGAAATAAAAGCAGAAGGAGAAAAAACACGTTGAGCTGCCGTAATAGTTGTCACAGATGCTCTTTTTCCACAAATGAACTACTTCTTATTCCGACGTGAAGACGAGTCACACACAGCAGGCGCAGTAATTAAAACACTGAAACAAGGCTTTCCCTGTACGATGGGTCCTGTCTCCGCTCCCACCCTCCCTCTCAAGCTGCTCACTCCCATCAGCAGGCCGTAAGTTTTTAATCATGCTGAAATGATTTATTTAAACGTCAGGCAATGTGTCACCTCACTTCCTTTCATTTTTCAAAATGTTTGTGTTCTTTGCTGGATGATAAATTTATCTTCAGACATCCCCAATATGACTAATTAACTTTGAAATATCAGAACCAGATGTCGAGCTGAAGGAAGTCCTTATCAAGCAGCCAAGAGAGCGACTCACCTCCCTACCTCCCGCCTTCAGCAACAGCCCTCCCCCTGCTTCGTCATTCCCTCTCTCCTCCAACCTGCTTCTGCCCTCCAACAGTTTTTTCCCCCTCTTTTCAATTACATGCATCTTCCTCACAACTGCAGAGAACCAACACGTCTTACCAGGTCATAAATCTGGCAGTGTGAACTTAACCTGTACATGCCCTCTGTTTACCTCCTCCTCCTTTTCCCTTCCGTGTCACTCAGCACCTCCACCTTTTCTCCTTCCTTCCTCCTGTCTTGACCAACTGGCTTACTTTTCTCATTCAAACTCCAAAACCTCAGGTTATAGTGAGTTGATTGAGCTTGTGCCCAGAAAGAGTAACCAGACTCCAAGTTGGTAGATTTATGATCCATCAAAATGAAAAAAGAGAAAAAAAGTCCAGACGCTACTTTTAAACTTTTTCCTCTGCTTTTCTTTTTTTTTTGCAGCTAATCTCAGACAAATGTACTTTTTCATGATTTATGTCACTCTTTATTTCCGCTATATGTCAAAAATGTTTGGATCAGGAGACTTAAGTGGGATATGAATTCTGCTCCCTCCGTATTCTGGCTTGCACAGCGATAATGTTTTGAGTCGGAGCGGTGGTGAAAAATCTTCTGTCCCTGCAGAAATGCTGAGAAAAAGCAAAGGGCCCCTGCAGGAACACTGCAGCGCTGACACTTTGACAGTTTGCCATGAGTGACGTCTGATCTGTACAAATTTCAGGACTAATAAATCTACCTGTCAGAGCTTGGGACTTGAAAGGGCCGCAGCCCTGCGGCACAGCTTTAACACAACTTGTGTTGATGAAATTCTGTAGGCTGGAGAATTATAGCTGTCAAAAAAATGCCCACATCAAACCTGAAGCCTTGGCGTTCCTTCTTTTTTTCCCCCTCTGCTCTCTCAACACTCATATATTGCTCATTCACCTCCTCCCTCCCTGCTGCCTCTCCCTTCCAGACGTCTCTCTTTTCCTTCCTCCTGTTCTTTCTCACTGCTTGGAAAATGAAAAATAGTCGTCCTTTCATGGCTTCGTTGACCATCATTACATCATTTTGACACCCAGCAGCACAACGCATACACACTTCATCACACATTTTTTTCTTTTTTAATCAATGGCTGTGGCAATACAAAAAGTTTGCTCACAGACAATAAGTTGTCAGCGGTGACAGGTGTGACTCATTGGCTGTCATGCTTTCATCTCCCTCCTGGCTTTCTGCCATGGCGGAGGACAATAAGCTGACGCTGTCCCATTGGCTGGTTTAAAAATTCAACCTCGCCAGCTAGAGGTGAACTGGGCTAAAAAGTGGGAATGAAGGCACATGATTTCACAAGAAGAAGTGTTAGAGGATGATTTAAATACCAAAAGGGGCATAAATCAAGTACCCCCCACCTCCATTTCCACATTCTTCCAGACCCACCACCTCCCCTTTTCCCTCTGGATTTATTCCTGTTTATCTTTAATCCCCGCACTGGTGTGTTCCTCGTGTCCTTTCAACCTGAGCCGATGTATCCTGTGGGTGATAAATCATCTGCAAATGTTTAGATACTCCACTGCTGCCGCTGATTTTTCCTGTAAACCTTTCAAGAGGGGCGGATCGTATTTGCATTCTTCAAAGCAGCAACGTCTGTGTTAAAAGTTCACCGAGTGTTGGTGGGGACACTCGGTGAACCCCGCCCCCCACCACACCGGCTTATTGATTTAAATGTCAAAAGGTGTGGCTTTTGCATAAGGTTGGGACCTTCCTGGATGCAGCATGATCACTCATTGACAGCTGAGTCAAAGAGGCTGTGAAGGTGCTCTTGCTTTATCATTGAAATGATTCAGGTCAACTGTGTGAGCAAGGTAGCGGCTTGGCTAAAGGCAGGCTGTCGGCGGAAAGTTGAATTAATACAAATTCACAGTTGGAGACAGGGTGTCGTAGCGGTTAGAAAGGCTGTCACATCGCCAGAGGTTCACAGGTTCAGTTCCCGCAACAGCCATTTTGTGCCTGTCATGCATGAGTCACTCCTTTCACTGTGTCGTTTTAAATGCTTAAATTGCAAATCAGATTGCATTCCATGACTGTAATTCACTTTGATCCCAACTAAGCTAGTTTTCATCAGTCATATCAAATAAAAGAGTGACAATGGAAATATCTTTGTTCATTAGCCCCATGCTGAAGCAGCAGCAGTCATTTACACTACACACACACACACAGAGCCACCGCGGCAATCTGTCAATCCGTGTGCTTGTCAATCACTCTGTGTCTCTGCGGGAAGCTGGCTCTGACTGACAGCCCGTGTGATCTCTCCCAAGGGCTGGCAGGAAGGCAACAAAAGGCCCGGCTACAGTAATTGGCAAGATAAAGACATCCCGCCAAAGCGGCGCTGTCACTCATTCAATTCCAAAGCGATGAATCAACATGAAACGCACCACACCAGTTAACCGAAGGGAAAGTATGCTTGTCGGCTAAACGGTAACCAATCACGGGGCCAGCTCAGGGTCACTTCCCCTGACGATTAGCCAAGAGGTGACCTGTTTAAACGAAGAGATCACACCCCCCGCCACCGCAACATCCTCATCCCCTGGATTTACCTCTCTAACCTTCTCACCTCTGTTTTCCACCCCTCCCGTGTACACCCTGACCCCTCACTGACCTGCTGGCCCTTTGCTGAGGTCAGCTTGGAACACCAACGCCCCTCCACTGTGTCTGCCCAGTCTTACCCCCATCCCTCATACACCTGGTTCTCATTTCTCACATTTCACTTTCCATCCAGGGACGCCATCTGTCCATCTGTAAGTCTGTGTGGAGAATGGAGAAGGTTCAGTTGCCATGCTGATATAAGCATTTACTGACCAGGGATATAGGCTACGTCCACACTAATGCGTTTTCGTTTGAAAACACATCGTTTTCTCTCAGTTTTGGCCTCCCGTCCACACTGAGACGGCGTTTTCCCCAAGGAAAAAAGTTCTCGAAAACGCATACATTTCAAAACGGAGCTGTCCCGTCGCAGTGTGGACACTCAAAAACACAGACTTTCGAAAACGATGACGCATTTTAGTCATGTGATGCAGTCACGTGACCAATTAAACAAAGATAGCAGAGGGCATTATACAGCAGTTGTTTTGTTTGCTATCAGTTTGTACATGCTTCAGATTTGTACTTTTGTGTTACTCGCAGCAACAACTTCACCTCATTGTTAGTCCAAAAAAACTCGGTGCTTTTCTTCAACATTTTGCCGCGACGTTTCAACGAGCCGGAAAGTAAATAAACGGCAGACAGAAGTGAGGCAGGCCGAATCTTCTTGCGCTTCACGCATGTGCAGTACTGGAACATAAGTGTTTTCGGCCGTTTCAATGTGGACGCACAACTCTGTGAAAACGACTGAAAACGGTAGTGTGGACGCGGAGCGTTTTCAGATGTAAACGCCGTTTTCAAATCTATCTGGGCTAGTGTGGACGTAGCCTTACTGTGAGACTGGGGAGATTTCAGATGTAGATAAGGGATAGAAGGACCCAGATGATGACTCACAGTTTAGATTACACATTAAAGGCTTTGTTCTGTCATTCTGAGGCAACTGTGTTTGATTTTCCTGATGAAGATGGTCCACTCACAGAGGTCAGATCGGGTGTCTATGTCTCCTTAAGAGGTCCTGTCAGTGTGTGTCTGTCAGTGCCCCGTGTCTGACCTCCCTCTCTGTCCTCTTTCAGCCACCCATGTCTCCTCAGACACCTTTCCTCTCCCCTTCACCTCCTCTGTGTGTGTGTATGGGTGTGAACATGGGAGGGGGGCTCCCTCTCACTCAAAGGGACCCCCTGCTCAGCATGTAAAAACCCTTTCTACATCCACACTCATACATGGGGATCCTGTGTCTGCCTCCCTGGGTCTTTGCAGGGCAGTCATTAGTCATCAGGCAGATCAAAGGATGACTGCAGGAAGTGAAAGGACCCTGACAAGGAGAAGTCCATCTGGCTGGCAGGCAATCGCTCATCCTTTGCTGACATGCAGGCATGCTCTTCATCTAACTGCTGTTTCCGGCGCAGGCCTGTGCCTGCTACAGGTCTGAGGTGCCTACAAGACAAAAGCTGTAGATCTGAAGAACAACTCATTAAAAACCATCAACCAAATGTGAAATACTGTATTATGACTGAATGTAAAAAGATAAAGTGGGATACATGTGTTCATACACTTTAATGTAGCAACTGTAACTGTGTACATATATGAATTTCTCCTTGGTTGTTTTTTGCCATCAGATCCAATCGCACATGGGTCTATGGGCAAACAGACAAAGACTGTATGTGTGTAATGTCATTTGCGGGCATTCAAAGACAGGTTAGGTGTATTTTTGAACTTTTTTAATGGCAACACAATTTGCAAAGCTCATAGCTAGTCATCATATTATCACAAACAGATTGCGTGTAATGACTCCATTCAATCCCATACTAATTGCACACTCCATCTTATTGCTATGTTCTCACCTTCTTGTGAGTGGTCACAGACCTGGTCCCTTCTTCGAAACATGTTTATTGCAAATGTTGTCGGCACGGTCAAACACAGCCTCTAACCACCACCTTATGTGGTTGTAGAATAATGCAAAATTATATATCATTATAGCCAATCCATTTCTAAGTGCTTGTGTTGTGCTCCTCCTACTGCAAGTCTCGTTTGTCTCACATCTCACATACAGTGCCTTTTTCTTGTTTTTTAAATCTCTATGTAAGCCATTTTAACACTGACACACACTCATAGACACTGGGGGCAACTCGGAGTTGTAGATGCTAACCCCCCCACCCAATCCCACTGTCATTCAAGTAGCATTTTTTCTTTTCCCCCAAAGCTAAGACATCATAACAACATGATTGGAAGAGAAACAACACCAACACAGGGATAGCAGACATACCCTATGAGCATGTGTTGCTTATTTCTCACTTTATAAGCCTATTGTGATCTTTGTGGGTACACTATACAGGGAGTGCAGAATTATTAGGCAAATGAGTATTTTGTCCACATCATCCTCTTCATGCATGTTGTCTTACTCCAAGCTGTATAGGCTCGAAAGCCTACTACCAATTAAGCATATTAGGTGATGTGCATCTCTGTAATGAGAAGGGGTGTGGTCTAATGACATCAACACCCTATATCAGGTGTGCATAATTATTAGGCAACGTCCTTTCCTTTGGCAAAATGGGTCAAAAGAAGGACTTGACAGGCTCAGAAAAGTCAAAAATAGTGAGATATCTTGCAGAGGGATGCAGCAGTCTCAAAATTGCAAAGCTTCTGAAGCGTGATCATCGAACAATCAAGCGTTTCATTCAAAATAGTCAACAGGGTCGCAAGAAGCGTGTGGAAAAACCAAGGCGCAAAATAACTGCCCATGAACTGAGAAAAGTCAAGCGTGCAGCTGCCAAGATGCCACTTGCCACCAGTTTGGCCATATTTCAGAGCTGCAACATCACTGGAGTGCCCAAAAGCACAAGGTGTGCAATACTCAGAGACATGGCCAAGGTAAGAAAGGCTGAAAGACGACCACCACTGAACAAGACACACAAGCTGAAACGTCAAGACTGGGCCAAGAAATATCTCAAGACTGGTTTTTCTAAGGTTTTATGGACTGATGAAATGAGAGTGAGTCTTGATGGGCCAGATGGATGGGCCCGTGGCTGGATTGGTAAAGGGCAGAGAGCTCCAGTCCGACTCAGACGCCAGCAAGGTGGAGGTGGAGTACTGGTTTGGGCTGGTATCATCAAAGATGAGCTTGTGGGGCCTTTTCGGGTTGAGGATGGAGTCAAGCTCAACTCCCAGTCCTACTGCCAGTTTCTGGAAGACACCTTCTTCAAGCAGTGGTACAGGAAGAAGTCTGCATCCTTCAAGAAAAACATGATTTTCATGCAGGACAATGCTCCATCACACGCGTCCAAGTACTCCACAGCGTGGCTGGCAAGAAAGGGTATAAAAGAAGAAAAACTAATGACATGGCCTCCTTGTTCACCTGATCTGAACCCCATTGAGAACCTGTGGTCCATCATCAAATGTGAGATTTACAAGGAGGGAAAACAGTACACCTCTCTGAACAGTGTCTGGGAGGCTGTGGTTGCTGCTGCACGCAATGTTGATGGTGAACAGATCAAAACACTGACAGAATCCATGGATGGCAGGCTTTTGAGTGTCCTTGCAAAGAAAGGTGGCTATATTGGTCGCTGATTTGTTTTTGTTTTGTTTTTGAATGTCAGAAATGTATATTTGTGAATGTGGAGATGTTATATTGGTTTCACTGGTAAAAATAAATAATTGAAATGGGTATATATTTGTTTTTTGTTAAGTTGCCTAATAATTATGCACAGTAATAGTCACCTGCACACACAGATATCCCCCTAAAATAGCTAAAACTAAAAACAAACTAAAAACTACTTCCAAAAACATTCAGCTTTGATATTAATGAGTTTTTTGTGTTCATTGAGAACATGGTTGTTGTTCAATAATAACATTATTCCTCAAAAATACAACTTGCCTAATAATTCTGCACTCCCTGTAGTTGTCAATCTGAGATTATAATTATGTTGTGGACTTTATGATACTAAACAGCAGTGACATGAGACAATGATATGGACAAAACATTTTTAAAAATCGTAGAAAATAAAACTTGAGTAATCTGATAAAGGAGCTTACAAAGACCAGACTACCAACAACTGCACCCACTGAAATCTGCTCCATGTTAAACTTCGAAATGACTCGTATGAAATACAGTTTACTTGCTTTCAGAGGTGTAATCTAGTTTATTGACGTGCTTTGGTTCAGTTGTATAATTAAAGTTAGGGGAAACAACAGCATTGAAAAAATGAGCATGGTGGCTTAATAATTAGTGAAAGCCAGTGCAGGAGCTGATGCTCCTTTTTACCTCCATCATCCCTCTGCCCTTCTCACCCGCCACCACCCACCCCGGCCTGTCTGCAGGGTGACCCTTTCCTTTCGCTACGTGACTGAGTGCCTCTCCTGTCGCACAGGAGGCATCAATTACAGGCCCTGGCCGTCCCCGTGTCACTGCTCTGTAATTAATGGGCTCTCCGAGCGCTGCACCATGGGGCCTGGCCTCACCGTGAACTCCACAGGAATTCAGAGACAAACACACACTCAGAGCTGTACACACAGGAGCGAAGCACGCACGTGCACATTTGGAATGCTTGCTGCCTTTGAGATACTGCTTAACACCTGTTTGAGGGATTTTACAGTGTACTCTTTAACGTGTGCACGTGAGTACACAAGCGTTAACGCCCAGGAGGGCACGCCTACTTACTTACGTGCTAAATTCATAAGTACATGTGCACATTCTTACTTATATATAAGTAAGAGTAACACACACTTGACTGCTCATAGACTCACACACACACAGAGGCCCAGCCCCCTGCTGTCTGCCCCTTCATTTGTCAATCAGCCAGACAAACAGAAGCACAGGGTCCCCCAGGTCACGGGGTCATGGGATCCTGCGATTCCCCTCCTGCCCTAGACCTCAGCACACACACACATACACACACACACACACACACACACGGTCCAGATCCTCCAGTCAAACTCTGTCGCTAACTTTCTCTGCACCACCCTAAACCCTCTTGTCTCAGTTTGAGTTCCTCCATCCTGGTTGCTGATGCTGAGGTTCTTCCTGCGGTGGACACGTTTGCACGCTTCCCGGACCTTTTCCTCTCCCCTTCAGTTCCTGCTTTCATGACCCCTCCTTCCTCTGGCCCTCCCTCTGTCTTTCTTTCCTTCCATCTCACTTTCTTTGCCCTCGCTCCCTCCTGCAAATGTCACGCCTGGAGCTGACACTGAGCGTGACCCGGCTTTTTATTGTTGCAGCAGGGCAGAGGCGCAAACACGGGGCAGGGGCTGTCACCCCGGTGATTAAAGAGCGCATGTTTTCAGTCAAGCGGCTCTGAGGGGAGCGATTCAAAAGAGCGAGAAGAGAGGGGAGCGGGGGAGAGGGATAAGGGGCTTCTAGCATTTTCACAACTGAAAGAATAAAAGCATTTCAGTGAGTCCAACATCACCAAAAAAAGTGACACTTTGGTGAAGTGGCTGGGATTGATATGCTGTGCTAATAGTGGCTTTTTTTATAAAAAAGGAAAACAGATTTCAGTCAGTTTCCACACGTAATGTCCCTGAGGGATATGCTTTATGGCTGTCGGGGGTGACAGCCTGAAAAACAACGCTGAACTTTCTGTTAAGGAGCTGCTAACCGACTCAAAAGATTCAATTAGGACAAAGTTTTAACATCACGTGATAGTCTAAAGCTGTTTTAGAAGCTTGTTTTGCTCTAAACCTGTCACCTTTGAGGATATTAACTGGGCTCACCCAAAAAATAAAATTAAAAAAACACTGGCATTGTCACATAAGCTCCATAAACCCTAATTTGGACCACCACGTGAGAGACAGACAGGGCAACCAGCATGCAGCTACGGGGAGAATCGTCCTTGACGGCTCTGGACGAAGCAAATAAAAGAGCAGCTTGTTGAGTTATGGCTGCGGGTGGGGAAAAGAGAGTCATAGATTTGACATTTTGACCATTAGACCTTGCTCCACAAAATATTATTTTTATTAATGTGAACAGGAATCGTTTTCTCCTACAACACTCGTGAGGATTAAAACAAATAGGGCCATGAAAGCGCCAGGCAGGGAAAGACATAAATAAATAGCACAGCTGCCTCCATATTTCATCTAACAGTCACCTCCAAGAGCTGTGGGCCTCTGTGTTAGGCGTCCAAGCTAAACACTTGGAAGTTTGCTCAGTCATAAATTAAGGGAATGACAGTCAAAAGTGTTCAAACTAATTTGTCAAATCTCGCTGGCTTTTTTCCCCGTCTGTGCTGTTTAAATACATTATAGTAGTTTTTCTTTCTTTCCATGACGCTTCCTGAAAATGTGTTTCCCACTACACTGCAGTACTTTTATAAGATAATTTTGGATACTAAAAACCTTCAACTATGCATCACGTGTGCTCAACTCCTCCCCCCCCCCCCAAAAAAAAACAACTATTAACTTTTCTCTGCACAGAAATAGGCTTGAATTAATTCCCACCCAAGTACAATTTATCTCCACGGGTTGCTGTCAAGGGACTGGGTTCTAAGGAACCTCCAGGCATCAGATCAACATTCATAGCTCATCAGCTCAACAACTTGTGTTTTTGTTAATTCAGCAGTCATGTTCTGCTAAAGTGGGATAATTGCTATTGACAAGTTTTCGCCAAACATGCCAGCGCCGAGTAAACACAGATGATGCCTTTGGCTCAGAGTGTCACACAAACAAATGTCATGCAAGGCAGACGGAGAAATGCTGCCAAACGATGTCTTCGCTGCCATAACACACTGTATCTTTACCTGCTGCTGATTACCTTTGACAGGAAACGCACCGTAAACAAAGAGCTACTTTCCTTATTGTCTAGTGGCTCCCAAACAGAGGCGAACAAGTACAGAGTGTGTTTGGTGTTTTGGTGATTTACAGGAGAGTAAAAACACAAAACCAGATGCAACCAGATTTTTAGGATTCTTATCATCACAGCATTTAATAACCTCATCAGTATAATGAGAAAGGGATTTTCAACATAGCTTTTCTAAACATGCTAGCTTTCTCTAGAAAGCAGACATTATTTCTGTTTCTGTTTGCACACAATAATAGATTATTTCAAAGGCCAAAGGTCAAGGTTACCAGCTGGAAAACTGACCTTTTTACTGAGCCACAGGGAAAATGATCTTTGTGAAATAATTTTAAGCATCTAAATTAAACTAGGATGTTTGGAACAGCACTTGGGAATAAAAAAGAAATTTTCAGAGGTGTGCTAATACCTCTGTCTTCATCTGTGAGTCTACATTAAGGCAGCGTAAACCTAAAATGCTTTTTGCATCTACGTTTTCATCCCTGGACCCTTTCTGTAGAGAGCTCTATCCACACTGGAAACGGCCATGTCTTTTCTTCTCCATCATCCTTTTCAGTTGATAAACAACAAAACATCATCCACGCCAACATCTGTTCAGAAGTGAGCTAAGTAAATTATTATTCCCAGCTGTGCTCTGTCATTAAATATCAGCGTTTAAAATATGTAAACAAAGGCACAGTCAGACATTACAAGAACGTTATTTTCTCAAATTTTCTCGTTTCAGCTTGATTTAGCCAAATCTATTCTCATTTCCATATTTACTGTTGTCATTGTCAGACAACAGCAGTTTAACTGTGAAGCTCAAACACTGAAGCACTGTTGCTCTGCAGTGATGGAATTTCACAAGTGTTGAAACATCCAGGTTAATGGCAGCAGTGGTCATAAAGTTTCTGTGAGTATTTGCTAAACAGCAATCCAGCAGAGACGTTAAACAAAATCTAAACTGTTAAAACTTTGAGTTCTGGCATGTGTACGACCTAGAAATGAAATCAATATTTCATTCTGAAGTGTGTAGTAAATGCAGATATTGAATACTTTATCATTAGTAGTTAGCACTGACAGGTGTAGTCTTGTGAATCTAATAAAATGTTTCATGGTGAGGTTATAGAAGAAGTGCATGTGCAGCGGGCACTTTTCTGTTTAAACTTCTTTAAAGGCATAAAGTGACACACTGATACAGCAGGGCAGAATGACATGTATGGATTTGTGTGCAGGCTGTTCATCAGTTTGTCTGACAGAAGATCAATGTATTGTAATGCATTGACAGGATGGATTGATCACCGGTGAAATCATACGTTTACCGAACTGATCGAGCGGCCGTGTTATTCTGGGCAAAACATTGAAAACCCTTACTGTAGGTGCCAGATGTCTACTTTATATTTGGGATTACGATGTTCATAATTCACAGATGCTTATGGGTTACATAAATGATCTTTTCAGGATTAATACATTTGAACATTTACGTTATGTTTATGTAAGGTAATGATATGTCACTGTTTGTGATTGGAATCTAAAAGAGGTGCCTACCACTTTCAGCATGTAAGCAGCATGAAAACCTGGGTGTTTTAGAGGAGAGGTGGGGCATGGGGCGGAGAGGTTAGGAGTCTCACGGTTTACTGAACGTGTACACAGGTTGTTCTGGACAAATGTCTTATTTTTTAGAACGTTCATGCTTAGTTTAGAAGGTCATTGTTACGTCTTTAGTTTGTAATAAATACAACAATCTTCAAGTTATAATTCATAATGTGGAACACACATCAGCCATAGACTCCTTTTTTTGAATGTGGTCTATTGGAAGTTTTCCTACACTTACTCTATATGAAGTTTGACTGTCTTAGCAAAAGATTTTTGATTTTTGGTTTTGGCCTCATGTCACAAAGAAAAAGATGTCCAAATGTATCTGTTGTAATGATTTTGTGACAAAAAGGTGGACAAAATTCAAATAGTATCAAAAACATAGGACAGCATTTTCACAGTGTAACTTCTGTGATGCCAAATTTACTAAATATATATAGTAAAATGTCCAAAATAACGTGCTTGGGATTCCAGCTCAGGAGGGTTGCTGTTTGACAGAGAGGAATTAGATTTTCTTCCACAGTATTTCAGAGAAAATACGTTCAGAGGGGGAAGTTATGTTGAGCTACATAATGTTAACAAATTAACAACACTTTTAATGTCGCACTATAAACAAGCCACATCGCAGTCTTGCAAGTTTAACATCACCACCACTAAGCTTCTGTGTTTATTGAGATGATATTGAACATCCCTGACAACATCTGTTGTGTCTTTTAAGTGGGATTTATACCGACACCACGCACCCATCATAACTGCAAAACCCAGTCTTATGTGGATCCCACAAAAAGCTGATTCTGTTCATCTTCAGTGGGAGAAATGTCCAAGTGACTTGTTCAGCCTCAGCTGAATGAAGGTTTCCCAACCTTATAAACAGTACACAATGACGAAACCAGCCCATCGATGAACAATGGGCTGTGAGGTCAGTTTCTTCATTAATGTGCAAATTGTCATGACCATTGCTCCTATGTGTACCTCCCTTGAAATTTACCTACATATCAATTTGAAGATGCTCTGTATCCTCCTATGCTACTGTTTCTCAGATCAACAGGAAGCGAATGGATCAGCTCTACAGATAAAAACGTCACCACCAGCCAGGCTCATAAGCACAAGTAGAAACGCTGGCAACGACGTCAGCCACTTGTGTAGGCTTGTTGCTCTACTTGGATTCAACACAGTATGAATCAAACATTAACTGCTGTAGTAGCTTAACAATTGCCACTGATCGGCTAGTCAGTGGCATCACTTGCTGGGTACTCGTTTGTAATAGAAAACGACTAAGTCCATTCGAGTGGGTCTTAATGGCAAAGAGGCAAAAGAGTTTGATAAGCAGGAAGCAGAAGTGCAAAAATGCTAACTCATATCTGAGTTGCAGGACTTATTTTTGCTTCACTCTAACAGCTGTGAGTGCCTGATTCAGATGAAAGGCTAATATCATCACATCATCGACATATATTAAACTTGAGTCCTCGCTAACTTTATCAGACCTGTGGTGTGCAGACTAGTTTGCAATGAACCATTGAGTTGTTTGATCATTTGGAAGAAATGAACATGATTCATCGAGATGGAGAAATTAATTGATATATTTGGTGATTAGACTTTGATGACCCTTCATAGCAGAACAGAATCCCAGTGGTGATAGGAATTAGGACGGGACCCCAGAGTCTAGACACTGGTGGTGTTGAAGCTGGCTTAAATGGAGCTCTGAGTCACTCGGGTAAGGTGGAGATGGCGAGGACAGATGAGCGTCTGACTGGGAGAATGACGGAGAGCACAGATGTAAACCATGCAGGCTGATTGGCTCTGAGAAGGCGGGCAAGAAGATGATTGAACTAGAGTAATGATGTCAGTACTGAGTGTGGGAAAGTGGAAATAATGAAATCAAAATGAGCAGAGGAACACATCTTATAGAAGTCACAGTGCCTCATCAGCACAGCACATAACCTATTCGAAAAGTACAGCTTCCTGTTAAAAAGGGAGTTTTTCCTTCCCACTATCACCAAGTGCTAAGGACAGGGGGTCAGGTTTGATTGTTGGGGTTTTCTCTGGACCATTGTAGGGTCTCTACTTTCCAACACAAAGTACCTTGAGGCGACTGCTGTTGTTATTTGGTAATGATTTGGTGATTTTGATAAATAAACCTGAATTGAATTGTTGTTTTGACACTATTAAATCATAAGCAACAAAAACATAGAATGTGTTGAATATTATAAGCTTTACATTGTGGAAGGTAGTTGCCCTAGGTTTTCCACATCTTTATTGGTTAGTATGCCGCTTATCCTCTCGTCACAAACTTCTCATCTAAGTGACTCCCTGAAATAGAAAACTCATATTTTTTAGCCGCTTTGAGATAAAAACTGAAATACATAATCACCACGAAGCCAGTGACAACCCTTGTGTTTTGCTGTTATGAACACCATGAACAAAGTGATGCTTATCTTACAGGCACACTTCCTGTCATTGTTAATACCGCCTCCTCCTCTGCTGCCAAACCTCTCATCTAGTGCCTGACACATGCCAGCTCCCATCTCTCATCATCACTTCTAGAGACACATACAGATCCATTTTCAGTGCCCACCCCCTCGTGTGTGTGGCCCGTGTGGCTCTGGTTATGTGTGTGTGTTTGTGTGTGAGCCCTACCCAAAGAGACAGGCACACGAGCATGAAATCCACCAAACCTCCTCTAATTCCCCCTGTAATTTATGGCTTTCAGATACATGTCATGCTTAGGCTAAACAAACGGTCCTTTGTCACTGACAGCAGCCTTTGATCAGGATGAATCGGATTCACTGTCTAGCTGCTGCACCGGATCTGCCCTGCACCAGTGCTGCGAGGAATTCTGCTCACACACACTCACACGTTTGCCCTAATGGCACTGAAAGTTTTCCACCTCTTTCTAAGAAACACACATACACACACAAACTTTCCGGGAGTCAAAACACAACTCCCCCTCATCAGTTTGCTCTGAACTTGTGACCCTCGCTAACAGCCCTCCTGCCGCTCCCCCTGTACACCCAGTCGCCCTGCAGGATGTCTTTACAGCAGGCCCCACTGGGTGATTGACAGCCGTGGGGGAATTATCGAGCCACAGGAGGAGAGGAGCAGAGAAAGAAAGAGACAGGGGAGCCGAGGCTCCGAGGTCAAGGAACAGCAAGCAGAAGCGAGAGTTCAGCATCTGTTAAGTTACACAAGCTGACATGACCCCCCCAACCCACTCTACGCAAACTGCCAGGGCCTTCGCCAGGCCTGCCGCAGACGTCCTCACCTGTTGGCAGCCACGGTGAAAGCCACTCGCTGTGGATTTCATCCAAATGAAAGCATAAGGTTTTGGCTGAGATGTTTTTGAAATGTGCAGCGTAGTGGGATTGTATTCACACTGTCAGCCAGTGGGACATGTAAATGTGTGTGTGCGTGCGTTTGTGTGTACTGGCGGTGTAGAGTGATTAAATACGTCGCTGCTGGCCTGTGGGATTGACAGTAACGCTGGCTGACTTGGGCACACAAGGGGGGAAAAGACTGGGGGCACTTGTGTAACAGAGACACACAGGCAGGTACTGTTCTCCCGCCGAGCTCGAAACAAACCGCTGTTGACATCCCTGTCACCAGCACTCATTTCTAGCGCTCAACGAGATTAGACTCAACTGGCGGCGGTGGAGACAGAGGCATCAAATTAAGCGATAGCGGCTGACAGCGAGCATGTTCGGCGTGCTGGCTTTCTGCAGGCTGTTTTCTTCCGCTTTGCCTTGCATGAAATGTTATCTTTCAGCCTGCATTCCAAGAGGAGGGATCAAAGATTAAATTCGGGGTAGATTTGAGGAGCCGTTTGAAGAAGAACGAGCACACCAAAAGGAAAAGTGGGGGTTCAAAAAAAAAAAGGAAAAAAGCTGTACTTTGAGGTAGAGATGCATTCAAGACACGCCTGGTAGACAGATTTCATCATTTGGCTTCAACTTGTGCAGACTTTGTTGTGATGACATTGGCATAATTCATTGCTCTGTCGCACACGTGCAGATATCACGTTCCCGCCCATTCACTCACCCACCCACGTACACGTTGACACATCTTATATCACACACACACACACACACAAACAAATACACTATCCCCACCCGCCTACCTAGCCATGCACTCATTCGTAGGCTTTTTGACAGAGTGAAGTTGTCAGGGAAATGGAGAGGAAATGACACTGGGCATATTTTCACAAATCTCCCCTGTTGGCATACTCCGCTCTGGCACAGGGCCTGTCAGCAGCCTGTCTCCTCAGTTTAGCCATCAGACACAGTCAGAGTGCCAAACATACTGGGACACGCTCGTCCTCAGACAGGAGGGAAGACAGAGGGAAGTGTCAACAGACAGAGAGAGGTGTGTGTGCGGGCGCGTGTGTGTTTGTGTGTGGAGAGGCTTGAGAAAGAGATGTTGAGGAGGAGCTGGAGAAGAGAAAACACAGCAACAGAGGCATGCAGAGATTGAAAAAAAAAAAAAGATTCACATCCACAGACAGAGGTCCAACTCCACACACCACTGCTTTCACCCCTCAACCCCCCCAAACTGAAATATCCATTGCCAGGCCATTAGCCCTTTTACTGGTACTGTAACATAAACCGGGGGGGCTCGGGGTGCCGTGCGTCATCGCTTTCTTTGGGAAAGTGACTTTGACGAGATGGCGGTTGGCCAGAGGTAGTCGGCCCGCACCATCTACCTGCATCACTGGAGGCACCGCATTGGTCTTGATGGCTCTCTCCCACAACCCCCTGCCCAGCCACTGCTGCTTCCCTAAACACACGCACACACATGCACGCAATCCCCAGCTGTGGACGCTTTCCTCCAGCTGCAACAGACACACCGCTGTTCTGCCGCACACCTCAGGGCTAGCACAGCCCCCTGTCATGCAGCCCGACTAATTACCTTGGCATAAAGAGGAAAAACACCAACAGGAGCTGTTTCACGTACTTTAAACAAATGCTGAGGCCATATATCCGCATAGCGGTGTTCAGCCTTATCGCTCTACTTCAGCCTAAGCAGGGTTTCTAAGCTATAACACAATTTTAGATTTATTTCCCCCAACTGTTTCTCCTAGCCTTTTTTTTTTGTTTGATCTTCATCATTTTATTCTTGAATAATCGCTTCTGGACTGGAACAACTGGACCATATAAACCTTGTTTTTATTTCACCTTCACTAAGAAAGCTACAACTAACTGCACAGTTTACTCAGCAATAAGACACTTCAGCTAAAAACAGCACCTTAATGTATCCTGGCTCAACTGACACTAAAATGAATCTCTTTCCAAACCTAGCTGTGGTCTCAGTGTGAACGGACAGTAAACTAAAGCTTTACATCAAGCAAAGGGATGGCTGTAGCTCAAGCGGTAGAGCAGGTCATCTACTGATTGGAAGGTTGGTGGTTCGATTTCTGGCTTCCCCTAGTCTGTATGCCAAATATCCTTGGGCAAGATACTAACCCCAAATTGCTCTCCAATGCATCCATCGGCGTGTGAATGTTAGCTATAAAGCACATAGAAAATTGTGCTGGTGTGAATGGGTGAATGCACGAGTTGTGTAAAGCGCTTTGAGTGCTCAGATGAGTAGAAAAGCACTATATAAGAACCAGTCCGTTTACCAAAGGCACCTGATCTGCTGCCATTCATTCTCTGCTTAGAAAATGGGAAGCAACTTATACAGATAGCCTGGAGTAGTATGACTTGTCCAATCATCAAGCAGCTTTTTAACATGTGTACCACTAACATCCTGTATATTTGGATGGTGGATTTCAGTTGTTTAAATAAACTTGGAGTCAGAATCTCAGTATTGCTCGTTAGATTTGGTGACTATTGCATGTTTTTTGCTTCTAATATCAACAACAAATGTATTCTCCAGCTTAACTATGGCCAAACCTTGCACAATGCCAAATGTTAGATCCACTTCGAAGACAATTTTGCTAACAGAGGCTAACAACAGAAAAGTTCAGGATATTCTCCACAAGTCACCCGAGCATCGCTGTCATCATGAGCTTCGTTCACTCATGGACTCATATTGGAATCCTTTCACAAAGTTTCACAGCCTTCTGTAGGGCTTGGAAATCCAGCATGCATCGCAAACACCCAAATTCTTAGGTCGAAATGTGACTTACAGAGAGGATTTTTTTTTTAAAAATAGCACATACTGGAACCTTTGTACCACAGTCCAAAGAGATAACCTTGAAGAGGAAACCAGCCAAATTTAAATGAATAGGTTTCTTTGGAAATGATCATGCCTTATAGTATAAAAATTCTGACCCTGAGTGCAACCCATGGAAAATAAATGCTTCTCAAAAACAAATGCTTAAAATTTCTGCGAGTAACAATAAAGCTGTTGAGTGGGTCGGTGATTAAGTATCCCAGCATCTCGATTTTTACAAGAAGCTACCATGACTCCTTGCACTTTCACACAAAGTTATAAGTAACTGACATCTCCCTACATTTGTGATGTTTTTCACATCAAAGTTTTCAGAAAAGGTAAGACCAAGTAGTAGTTGGTGACTTTCATCCTGAAGGGTAAATAGCTGACAGAGAATGGAGTTCAACCCACTGCTGTCGGGCTGCATGGAAGCCTCGTGGGAAAGACCAGGGGCCAGAGCCACCTTTCACCACCACCCTGTCTGCAGCAGGGACAGCGCCAGGAGCACAAACAAGGACACGCATGTCTGCTGCTGTTTCCCTGGTGTGTGTGTGTGTCTTTGTGTGTTTGTTTACATCATTCTGCTGGTTTCTGCCGAGGGACTTTTGATTATCCTGTCCTGAGGGAGCCATCTCCCAGGGGAGTGTGGGTGATTAGCCTGTGGATATAGCCTGTCACCAATTCCCCCACTACATCACAGCGCACACACTCAGACGTCACACACAAAGTTACACCGCACACGTATTGTGCACACTGGGAAAGGGAGATACGGTTAACATGTACTCCCTAGGCAGTGTGAGGTCACCTAGTTCTCTATTTCAAAGGAGACAGGGTCGCCGTAGAGCCAGCAGAGGCCCTGTGGAAGCAACCAGTCATGTGTGATTTTCCAGTCCACTGCTCTGTGATGAGCAGGTCTGGCCGTGGCTCAGCCCCCAGGGCCCAGCCTGCAGAGGGACTGGTGGGCTTGGAGCTCGTCCACCTTCTGCTCCAGCCTTGTCGTATCGTTGGGAATGAGAGCTCATCATCGCCTGCCAACCAGCGCTGCAGTCATCATTCTCCTCTGCTGCCTCGGCCGCACTGGGGCCCCAGCCCTGGTAAATTATGCTTACCCATGCCATTATTAGACTCATTATAGACCCATTTGAGTGGCTTTTAGCCTGTCACAGGCGCTCAACTATGTCTTCAGCTTGACTTGATTTCCTCTGACAGGCTTTTCTTAAACTAAAAGGCTGGGGAGGAGAGTCAGAGAGATGGGAGTCTGGAGAGAAAGAGGAAAATGCATCTTGAAGGAGTCGAGCATGGGGTTTGGAGGCTCATGCGGAACAGTCATTTGCTTTTATGACGAGGCAGGTTTTGGCATGGCTCTCCGTACCTAAAAAAAACAATTTTTGCATTTCAGTTGGAGGCAGTCGGTTATAAATGGCTGGAGGGGTAAGAAATCTGGCTGGTTCAGTCCATCTTGCTGGTTGTTGACACATTTTTAAACACAGTTGAGAAATGACCCTCATTTTTGGAAACCTAAGGCCTTTCAATTTTACTGTGCTTGGCAAAGCGACGCAGTTCACTTGGATTCCCAATTGCCTGTCAACTGCAAGGTCTGCCATGCATTCATTTCCCAAGTTGTGTCCCCACTAAGCCCCTCACTGCATCACTCATTCTGTCATCGCTAACATGATAGGGAATTCCTAGGGAAAAAGGGAAACTTCATTGGGAAAGGCTACAGAAAGCAAGTACCAGCGCCCCTCCATGCTAACCATGAACAGAGCCAAGATCTCTCAATCTGTGACGGCTCATTTGGAAATGTGGCCCTGGGCTCTTGTTCCCTCTCTCCTTTGCCAAATACAATAAGTCCTTTTTTCATTTCTCCTGCTCAATTTTATAATTTTGTGATTTTTCACTGTCAGCTATGGCCTTTTGAAGTATTTTATTGAATTTCCTGCTGGACTCAGCTCTGAAGTCCATTTTTACGTTTTTGCCCCGGCTTAGCTCCATGCTGCTGTTTCACTTTGCTCTCACTCACAGTCTTTTGCAACATGGTCAACCTTTAAAAGCCTTTCCAGCCTTTCCAAAGCTCCCCTCCTACTGCATCAGTCGCAATCATTACTTCTTCCTCTGGATTTCTCATTACTTTCACTGATATTTCTTCACCTCTCAACTCTGTCAAGAGTATGTGTGGGTGATATCATTGTCATGTCACCGTTTATTTCCATCACACGGATTGACAGAAGGACCCAGGCCAGCTTTGCTTCTGATAATGGCTGATCTAATCCATACCGCTGTGTACTTTCACCCACTCAGCTCCTCTGTTCTTGGCATCAATGCCTTTAAACCCAGAAAGCTTCTCTGCGCGCATCCCCCCCCCATGTGTTTGCAATTCCCCTCCGGGGGGTTATGATTCAACAGCGGCATCATCTCAATTCGTCTCAAAGCATGAAGCATCGCAAGAGAAACTAAAGTGGGAGACAAGACGGCCCTCTCTGCCCCCCTTTTAGAGGCAAGAGCCTGAGTGTGTTTGGCGGAGTTGGACGTGAGGCTCGCTGTTTGGGATGTGGGAGTTTAAGAAGAGAGTGCCACGCTGGCCTAATCACATTACGGGTGCCATATTATGTGTCAAGCTGTCACTTTCAATTTGAGCCACCGCACTGCAGCAGCGGGCCCTGGCTTTTCTTCATATTTCTGTTTTGATTGGGGCTTGATAGTGACTAGGCTGGAACTGGGTGCGCACAACAAGCAGGGGAGATGCCGTTCCACTGCACGGAAGAGCGTCGATCATATGTTTACAATTAGCATTGGTCGGGATGTGGATGGAGCGAATATGTGCGTGTCTGTGGAGGCTGGAGCAATCGTTCCCTCTGACCCCTTCACACTGAATCACATGTCTAATCTCATTCTTGTCTCCCGTTTGAACTAATGTCATGTGCCTCATCGTCCAATCTGTCACACTGGTTGACGGAGAGACCGTGTCGAAATGCCGCAGGACGGAGGGACGGGTGGAGGGCCAGGAAAAGTCTGCGTAGTCGCTCAACTCCGTGAGCGGGATAATTTGAGGAGATACAGACTGACAAGAGGGAAAGAGAGGGTAGGAGGGGTTATAGGATGAAGGGAAGCAGGGCGTAAGTTCAGTCAAACCCAGTTGTCCTCCAATTGAGTGGAATGACTCAGAGGAATTGATAGAAGCTGGGTGTTCTGCGCACAAACGGACATTTGAGCGATCGAGTCAAAATACCGCCTGTCTTTCTACTCTGGACAATCTGTTTTCACAGCAGTTGAGGCTCAGCTTTCTCTGGGCAACAACTGTCCTCCCTTTTTCTCTCTCTCTCTCTTTACCTTTATTCATATTTTGCTTCATCTCCGCGGCTGTCTCTGTCCAATAGATCATCGGCTTGGTCACAAAGCCCTTTTAGCTTCTAGCCGCAACCAAGAATTATTCCACAGGAATGGCTGAAGATAATATCCAAAAACAGGGGTGGGGAAGGGGTGAATGAAGGGGAAAGTTGGTCCTCAAACTGGCATCCTGAGCCAACCAGCTGGGTATGTCATTGTAATAGTGTCATCTCTCTCTGTACATACCCACCACTGCCCGCTATCAGAGCCACAAAACAACACCAAGACCGCATCGCACCTGTACCACAGCTATTGGTGCTGTGCTGCTGTTTCGTCCGTTTCCTTAGAAGAATAGGTCAGTTGGAGTTTAATACATATACATATTATTTAAAGCTGCAAGAGAGTGCAATGAAAACAAATATTATACACATTATACATTATGTCATAATTATATTTAAGGCATGCTGATCACCTGGTCAACCTATGAAAGCATCCCGTTTTTAAAGTAGCTGGTAGGTAGTTTTGAAACTTTTTTTCCCACATCTGTAATTTTGCTCCTGCTGACACGCTGTCGTTGGGTGAAAATGTAAATGGGCTTACATAAGATCAGCTGCAGATCCCTGGATTCATGTTATCAGAGGAAGCGTAACAGAATTTGTCATCTCAGTCTTTAAAATGGTGGTTTTACATTAATATATTACTGTAGGTTTATTGGCTCTCTCTGTAATTTAATACTGTTAGCTATGAAACATTGGCTGTTTGTAAGAGATACGGAGATCAACGTGGCAAATTTGCATCAGCGTGCTAGCATTGAGAGATGCTGTATTGCCATTGGGTAGAATGGTAACATGTAGAGTACATTTTATGGTTCTAAATTTGTCATATTGGCAGCATGATAGTGCAGCGGTTAGCACTGTCGATTCCACCGGCCAGCTGGTTCCTTTCTGTGTTGTTTGCTTGTTTCACCTGTACTTTAATATTAGGTTGACTGGTGATTCTAAATTGGCCGTAAGTGTGAATGTTTATTTGTTTATCTCTGTTAGCCCCACAACAGATTAGTGTCCAGTGTATAGGCAGTCCTTCGCCCTATGATAGCTGGACTCTAGGCCCAGCTTGACCCTGAAAGGGTAAGCAGAAGAAATGGATGGAAGGAAATTTGCCATACAACAAGTGGTTCTGCAGGTTCCTTGTCTATGAAACCTTTACACAAATCAACACAATACACAGACAATTACTTAAGCTTAGCTAACAAGCTGCAGTGGTACGACTCTGTTACATATCAATCACAGAGCAAATATGATATATGTAAATGCCTCCAAATAACACACTTGTCAACCTAAATGCGAGAACAGAAAAAAGAATCCAGAGTAATACACAGCAAAATCTCCAGTGTTAAATTAACACTAGAGAGTGTCTATATGGGTCCACACCTCTGAGTGTTAAATACAACACTGTTGAGTGTTAAATTAACACTTTTGACAGTGTTATATGTTTAAAAGTAACCTAGTCAGTTTTAAAGATTAACAATGGCTAACACTGAGCAGTGCTGATTTTCTAACACTGGAAAATAACTCAAAATGTTAGAAATATTCCAGTGTTAGAAAACCAGCACTGCTCAGTGTTAGCCATTGTTAATCTTTAAAACTGACTAGGTTGCTTTTAAACATATAACACTGTCAAAAGTGTTAATTTAACACTCAACAGTGTTGTATTTAACACTCAGAGGTGTGGACCCATATAGACACTCTCTAGTATTAATTTAACACTGGAGATTTTGCTGTGTAGGAGACTGATGAGATGCAGAGCAACAAAAAACATCTCCTGACAGCAGAAAACATCAACCACTGGCAGCTGGAGAGTGAAGATCCCGTTTCATGCGAAGATGCTCCAAATGATCAAAGGGTTGGCCCAAAATTAGACCAAAAAATGCTCCTGGAAAAAAATGTGGATTCAGGTACAGCCTTAATTACTAGCAAATGATGAGGTGTAGCTACCTGCAGTTTTGAAAGAACGCGCACTTTCAGAACGTGTCAAAGCAATGCCGCGTTCCTTACTTATTATAGACTTCAGTCTCTCTTGACGTCTGAGCATTAGTAAAGACAGTGCAGTAGGGTTCAGGCAGAACTTCCATTTACAGGATAAAACATTGACTAATAATCTGAAAAATGTCTGTATGTCCACGTCCAATTCTCTTCTTCCAACTATTTGTCACGTCAACTTTAAACTTGGAAAGTGTGCTGTTGGGTATCAGAATAAGTGCAGTGTACTTGAATGAGCAGTTTTAGCTAAAAGCAATTTTCTGTTACCGGTTTTGTCCTGGAGTGAGTGCTGCCTGACCCCAGGTATGAGCAGGTTTGAGCACAGATGTGTGGTGACACTAGTTGCTGCTGCAACATTCCTTATGAAATCACCATTTTTTCCCTATTCTTGTGACAAATTATGTGTGTCAGTCATATTGTTTGGATGAGCAGATCTGGAGAAAGTCGCAGCCACAATCTGCCCGTTCTACACGAGCATGTTCTGGACGGGCTCAATCACTGAGTGAGTGTATCCTAATAGCTGTCCTCTTTGCAAATCAGTAACTGTTTGATGTGTTTAGAGGACATCTGTAAATTGTAGCTACAAAACTTTCTCTGAACAGGTTCTGCACAATTATAGGGAAAAAAACATGTTTCATTTTCAATGCTCCAGGCTTTGTGCTTTTGTGAGGCACTTTGAACACTTCTGTCACTCTGTTGTTAATCCAAAAGCAGTCCTTTCAAGGGCTTCACATCCATTGGTCGTCAGCGTTATTCATGGTTATTTCCAGTACGATGCTGGCCAAAATTACAAAGGACAAATGATACAGCACAAGGACCTGATTATCCAAATGCAGTTACCAAGGCATCCATATAAATGCAAGCAACTTGTCATGCTCTGAGTGTTCCATCTGACTTGATTTACTATGCCTCATTTACATTCCAGCGTATCATACAGCTAATGGTTCATAAATCCTGTGCAGATAATGCCCATAGATTAAAGTGAAATAACCGGCAGTATAAATCAATCCTAGAACAGAGTGATCTGTTGTTTCAATAATGTGCACCATTAGTTTGAAAAGCAGACCTCTGACACGTACTCGTTTTATTTTTCTGTTTCTTTCTGTCTTTTGTTTTTTTATGTGAAAAATGGCATGTTGCTTGTTAAATTTGTTCATAATGCACTGATTTTGGCTTTTAAGAGTCTGTCCCATATGAAACAGCTGGATACCTGCTCTTACATTATGATGTTTGCAATTTTTAGTTTGCATTTTGAATCTACAGACAGTGAACGCTTAGATGGTTAAGTTGTGACTGCTGCGTTCGGATGAGCTACAGAAAGAAGTGGAGTTGAGTGGGTGACACCATTTCTTTGGTGACACTAAAGTCTTGCAAAGCATTTATGAGTGAGGGGTTCCACACTTTTCCTTGACTCTTAATCAGAGTGTGTTGAGCTTGGTTACAACTAGCTAGTGCTTAGGTACTGATGGAGCTTTCCTGGGTTGTGATTTGAATTTCCACAGCAAGTCAAGTTAGTCTGAAGACGTACCATAACTGCAGTGGCTTTAAATTCATTTTGAATGTTGTCCTCTTTGGTATTAGCTAACAGCAACTGAACACATCATTTTATGATAATCTCCATGCTAAAGTAGCCCATAAACTACAGGGAAAACAAAATGTTTGCCTTTATTGGGGCTTAGAAATTCACTTGAATTCAGTTTTATTTTATATACAGGAAGAAACCTCTGGCAGAACCAGGCTCAGGGAGGGGCAGGATAGGTAATAATGGAGCAGGAGCACTAGTACACAACATTAAGTGGTTCAAGCCTCATTTAAGAAGTTTCTGGACCGGCAGAAGTATAGAGCATGCTGTGAGCATGCAAAAGCAAGGAGGGGAACTAAATTCATCAAAGGGTTGTTAATGCCTGGGGAAGGTTCCTGTGGTGAAAACATAAAATTGCAATTACATACAGTTATTCCATTGTTAGTTACTAGTGGCACGCTTAATGTGTGAATGACATGTAATGAATGATCACTACTACTTTCAAAATAGCAGACATCATTTAATGGCCCGGTGCTATGGCTAACATGTAGTAAATTTATCATCTGATTGCACTTGTTGGGAATTAGAGCCTGAAAGAATTTCCAAGTTGTTGTTGGAAAAAGCTTTCCCACTGTATCTGTCTCTCTCGGTTCATCACTGTCAAACATGAACATGCATGAGCAACACACATGGAACAAGATTTATAATTGAAAACAAAGACAAGTGCATAAACAGTGCCATTCACAAATGTATATAAACTCCAGTATCTGAGGAACGACTGAAAAAACATGTTCTCTGGTTTCTGAACACACTCAGCAGTTCCTGGCACGAGTAGAGGTTTAATATTGTACAAGGGAGCAAAAGTTATGGACTCTAATAAATATGCACACATGTGCTGCTTGTGCAGAGTTATTGGCACTGGCAGGCTCAATGTGTCATATTAAATTAGACCGCCTGTTGACAAGCAAGCCCCGTTTGACTCAGTCAGTGTTTCCCCTCCACACTCACACACAGACATTTGATCTTCAGTGGGTGAATTTTAAAGAAATGCAGTGCACTTATCCTTAAACTCAGCGTAGGATATATTACATCTCCTAAGGTTCAAACTAAATAATGCAGAGCAGATAGTGATTTGTGTCAACCACAGAGAAAAGAAAGCCTTTTTTTCTTTGCACTTGACCAAAAAAACACTAACACTGGCTTCTGTCTTCAGTAGAAAATAACACGATACATTCATTCCTGGGATAAAATGACTTTACAGCAGTTACAAGTATTTAGTATCTTCAGACTCTGTGGCTTGCCTGTTTTCCAGAGCGATGCCATGCACCCTACTGGCAGTGGATCCTGGACTTGAGACTGCAAAAGTTAGTGCAACACTAAAAAACATGCATCAGCTGACCAAAGGAGTAAAAGAATAAAGCGACACAGTTTTTATAAATTCTTCATGTAAAATTTGAATTTTATCATCAATTCATTAATTTCCTGCCTGCATAAATGGTGCTAAGCAGTGAGCTGAAAAATCCCCAAAAAGTCACATGAGCCAGTAATGACTTTAGGGTACGTCCACACATACACAACTGTTTTTTATTACGGGGATTTTTCCGAGTTCATTTAAAAACCACATTCAAATACAACAATTTGATTGTGTCAGTTTTCAGTAGAAGTTGAGACAGCGAATATATTACTGCTTTTTAGATTTTTACAGGTTTGAGTTAAAGTTAATGTTTTTATTTCTAAACGGTGAAAAACGTTTTGCCCTTCTGATATCAAAGCTGATATTGCAGTATTGTGTCAGTTTACTGCTCGTTAAAGTACTACAGTGACTTCCTGTGCTCTAACAGTGCACATTAAAAAATGACTGCGCGATGAATTTGCGGCAGCTCGCAAAGTGACCAATGCGGAGGGCCCGTTATACTCACCACTGTCTCCTTAACACCAAACACAACGTCACATCCACTGGTGCGAGCTGGTCTTTGCTAATCCTGCTAACCTTGTGCTTGTGTGCAATCCAAAGACATATCAGTACAGAAGCTCAGCAATTCCCAGATTATACACAGGGAGATGTTGGAACGGCTAGAAAAGATGAGACTGTCAGGAGAAAACTTGCAAATTTCTTTGCTTCCGGTTTCAATTTCGTCTACTCTTAAACCAGCACTGATGCAGATGTTTTGTCTGAGTGGCGACACCAATGTTCAGGAGAATACTGCAGTGAGTACCCATGCCCCCAGTGCTGGTAACTGGACTGTGGTAATGGGGCCTTTATACTTCATTGTGGACACAGACAGCTGGAGACCTGACAGACGAGTAGTCATTCCTATTGAACTACTTTGAAGTCTGCCACCTGGGGAGTATGTGTACTTGATGCATTGTAATGTAAATTTTCGGACGAGCCCACGTGGCCGTATGCACACACCCCTGTGCTCACTTTCTGATGACGAAATTTACGTGACTTAGACACAAGTGGACTTGCAGATGCAGAAAAAGTACAATCAAGGTGGAATGGCTACTCGGTTGTCATGTCATGTTATATCCATAACAAGATCATCAAGGCTTGAGTCACTTCCAGCTCAGAAATCTAAAAAAACCAGGACCAATATCAGCAATAAATAAATCGATGCATGGAGTGAAGTGACAGACTAGTTCTTGTAAGAATGAAGCTTGCCCTGAGCGAAACATTGCTAGTCTGTCAGACTAAAGTGTCTCACATGGAGGCTTTGACACACATCTTACAAGCGTGCATGGCAGCTAGCAGCTCATTTCCAGTCCCGCCGAGTGGAGCTGCCCACCTCTGTGGCCATCCTGCCAAAAATAGTCACATGAAGTTGAATGTCACACAAACTACTACACACTCTTCTCTACTGGTCGTGATTGAACAGGTCTGCGCATGTTTAAAAAAATAAAAACAACACACGCATTAATTTTGGTGCAAAAAGGAAAGACTGAAAAGGAATTTATAGAGAGAGAAAGAGAGAGAGACATCAAAGGCCAAGTGTTTTCCATACAAGAGGGTGAGCAGAGCTTTAGATCAGACAAGCTCTTCTTTAAACAGCCTCCTCAGATCATGCCAGCAGGAGGTTCCCCCTCAGCATGCTGCTTTGTCTATCAAAGTGCTTCTATAGCATTGAGAGGGCACTGGAGCAGCGCTCCTTGCCACTTCCCCCCTTCTCCCTCGTCATATGAGAAAGCCGAGCCGCTACACCCCCCGCCACCCCTGACAATGAATCACAAAATAAAGGTGATTATTTCCTTCCACCACCACCTCCTCTTCCCCGTTCCTCCCTCCGGCTCCTCATTCTCTGTGTTCTCCTTCATGTGTTTCAAAGCTTTAAAACTTCCTCTCTTTCACCTCATCTCCTCCTCCTCCTCCTGCGCCACCCTTCAAACAGTTGTTTTGTTCTTGGGAAAACACTTTTTACCAAAGGTTTGCTAAATTTTGTCTCTTCAACTCGGTGTATTTTCCAGCGTCTCAGACAACTGGAGGAAGGGAACCCAATGGAGAAAAGGGAACCAGGACGGGCCGAGAGAGAACCAAGTCTGTGATGTTCTTGTTAGTGAGAATAGTGCTTCTGCTCTGAGTCGCAGCTGAAGTAACCGTGAGGCTGATTTTCATCTTCTTCTCGCCACTCTTTTCAGTGGGCTTCGGTATCCAGCTTTACAAGCTCTCCCTGCTCTCATCCTCCACTGATCAAAGCCTGCTCACACAGATATATTTCCCCTCACAGACAATGCCTCTTCTCAAGGTGCTGTCAGGTTCCCTTCTTTGCTTTAATTTCATCTCTTAAACTTTTTTTTTTTAATCCCCGTACCCCCTGCCTCCCTTTCCTTTCCTTCTTTTGTGAGGGCTGTCAGCCGTGACAGTTTGTTGCCGGGAGGGACTTATGGGAAGAGGAGGAAGGTGCACTCTTACAAAGAGCCGCCGCCTGGCTGCACCTCACTCACACTGTCACTCAAAACAACCTGACTCGCGCACTCGCACACAGGCAAGGTGACACGCCCGACTTTCATGCACTGGCAACAACTGCAATGCATTTACACTCACACTGCGAAACATGACAGACACCTTGACCTTGTGTTTGTTGTGTCACGTTAAGTATCAGCAGCGAAGGAAAAATGGGGCTGAGGAAGAATGAGGTGGCGAGCTTGGTGCCGCAAAGCCAGTTGCGCCGCCTGGGTGTCTCAGATCATAAGCCGTGAGGAAACTTGGAGCGACAGAGCCGTGATGGAGCGCCGATAGTCGCTGCTGACGGGGCTTAGATGACAGACAGAGGTTGACAGACGCTGACATCTTCCTGTCGCCTCGGGGAGACATGCGGCCCTGAGTGAAACCTGAGGAGCCCTGCCCGCAGCCATAACCAGCAGCCAGCCCTCACAATCCTAATTCCTCAAAGTTCCTACAAAGACACTCGAGTGACAGAAGGGCAGGAGCAAAGAGAAAGACAACAGGAGTATCATTTAATTTTGTGAAAGAGAGAACTTATGACAAGAGGGTTTGCCTTGAGGGAAGGCACTGAGTTTGTGAAACATTAATTACACCTTTTCTACCCCCCACCCATCATCTTCCCCTGTCTTCTCTGTCTTTATTTTTGTGAAGTCGGGGCAGCTCAAAGCTTAATCTGTTCTTGTTAAGGCAGAAATCTGAGGAATTATTCTGATGTTTTGTCAAAAGTCAAAAATCTTTCAGGTAGGCTTCAACCGCATTCATACTGGCAGGGGATGCTCATGGCCGATAGTCATTTATGTTCCACTGTGACAGCCTGTGAACCTGCTTTTGATACTTGATCCCAAATTTTGTATTTCAAGCTACTAAAAGCCACATTTTAGCTCTTCGTCCTAGGCCCTTGCTAACGCTATTAATTCAATTCAATTCAGTTCAATTTTATTTATATAGCGCCAAATCACAACAAAAGTCGCCTCAAGGCCCTTCATAGATACAGAGAAAAACCCAACAATAATATGACCCCCGTCCCTATGAGCAAGCACTTTGGCGACAGTGGGAAGGAAAAACTCCCTTTTAACAGGAAGAAACCTCCGGCAGAACCAGGCTCAGGGAGGGGCGGGGCCATCTGCTGTGACCGGTTGGAGTGAGAGAAGGAAAACAGGATAGAAGACATGCTGTGGACTGTGCTATTAACAGTCCTCTGTAATCTGGGAGGCCTTTTGGCTAGGGTTAAATCCAGCGCCTATGGTTTAGCTGTCACTTGTGATCCTGACCTTTTCCTTTGACTGCCTTGTAACAATGCCTGCTCAGTCTTATTGTGTTTAATAAAGTAGGAAATTGGCGTTACACGCACACACACAAGATAAATAAAACCAGTTAAAATTCCTCATTCAGAAACATGTGCTTTACAGCTGGCTTAACCTTTGTTCTCTTGCCTGTACTCCGACTTGGGTTGTATTTCAATATGATTCTCAGTGACACGTCTTTCTTTTAGACAGTTAAAGGAGCATCAAAGAGTGATATGACTGCAGCTTGTAAATAATACCCATTAAGAGGTGAAGACTCCACGTTTGAACTGATACATCAGTCAAATTGAACCTGTCTGAGAACATAAACAACTGCTTTCCTGACATGGAAACACACTATCACAGATGTACAACACCTGCTACACAATCCTGAATTAAAAAATTTAAAATAATCTTCATGAGGAAATGGATTCATGACGTTGAGTTGGGGGTCTGGCCTTTCTTTGCATGAACTGGATGTGCTCTGATCATGAGTTATTTAAGTACTCTCAGGTTACTGGTTGACTGTCAGACACGTTAGAGCACATGTCACAAAGTGCAACCTTCACACTCATGTCACTGAAACCAGCGAATTAGCACATTGGTCATCCTGTAAGAGAGAAAAGTATGCACACCATTTTCACTGCAGATGACTTTGGTATATGAACCGGGAAATTCCTGTCATAGCAAGAAGCATGCATATATCTTTAAAAGCCAGTGTGCATTGTTTTAGGATTGGATTACCCCCCAAAAAAGACTTTCTGTCAGGAGCACTTAACTCAAAATAGGATTGTTATTCCATCTGCAATAATTTATATTTGACTGTGTGCTGAAACCTCCCCACCCTTCCATGTGCAAGCGTGGTGAGTAGGGATGTGCCCAACTAGCTGACTACACGATTAATCGTCATTAGTACTAATCGGTTAATCTAACTGTTAACATTTAATTCCCAACTCCAGTAAATTATGGTGTCCTAAATATGGCAAGGTGACAATTACCAAGCTGACAATGATGTTCCACATGTCACCGGGTGGAGCATCATTGTTCAGAAACTCCATAAATCTCTGAATCTAGGCCTGATCTTTTTGTTGAAACTATTTCAATGAGATCGCGGATACAAGCGGTGGACATGAACTTCCTCCAACAGATGGATGGGTTCTCTCGTAGTGATAGGGTGATGAGTTCAGCCAATTGGGAGGAGCTCAGAGTAAAACTCCTCCAAATCGAATGGAGCCAGCTGAGGGTAAGGTGCTTCGGCCAGCCATGTGCTATTGGGAGAAGGTCCCGGAGGAGACCCAGGACATGCTGGAGAGACTACGTCTCTTGGCTGACCTGGGAATGCCTTCATGTTTCTCTGGATAAGATGGAGGAGGTAACGAGAGGTAGATCTTGGCTTTCCTGCTTCAGCTGCTGCCCCCTTGACCTGACTTCAGATAAGCGGAAGAACATGGATGGATTTACTGTTTTGCTATTTTAGATTTAAACTGTTATTGAACTGGTTATCATACATTTTCAAACAACATGCATGATTCATAATGCACCGCACAATGCGGCACTCGTTTCAGTTGCAATTTATTAGTATTTCCAATGTTATCTTTGGCTATTATTTGTAATATTTAATTAGATTAGACATTTTTCTCCCTCATTGAGTCGACTAAAACATTTGCCACCTGGAACATCCCTAATGGCAGGCCAAAAGATAAGGAGAGCAACATTGCCAGTTCACAGAACAGAGCGTGCATCAGTGGTTGAGGCGTTGCGCCTGCACAAACTGGGTTTTGGCAAAGAAAATTATTGCTATTGGTATTTACAAAGAGAGCACAGTAACCTCTTTGTTTGTAGGAGGTAACTGATCCTGTTGCATATGTATTTTTAGAAATCCTTTCTCAAGGTACAAAATATAGGGAGGAGCATATTTGAATCAAGCATGTAAACTGACACACAATTTACTGCTAATCGTGCCAAAATTTAATGCAAGTTTTGTAAATCACCTGTAAAACTAACCACACTTATGACCGATATATGGGTATTGCACTCATACTTTACCTTGTTTAGATGCGATCCACAATCAAAATAACGTGTGACAGGCGAGACCTGTCTCGCGTCTTTTGATGAGCAGCACTAGCTTTGCATTCACCCAGTATGAACCTTCCAGATCCCTCAGGTCATCTGGATCCGGTCTTTTATCAGTTCCCAGAGTCAGAACCAGACACGGAGAAGCTGCATTCAGCTTTTATGCTCCTTATATCTGGAACAAACTCCCAGAAAGCCTCAGATCAGCTGAAACACTCAGTTTATTTAAGTCCAGGTTGAAGACTCACCTGTTCTCAGCTGCATTTGAATAAAGCACCAAATCCACACTTAAGCTTAAATTTCAAAACTTACATTTTAACTACTGATTTTATCTACTGTTCTGATTTTATCTACTGTTTTTTTAATCAATTTTAAATCATGCTTTTTATTGTTTTTGTTTTTTAATGTCTCTGTAAAGCACTTTGAATCACCTTGTTGTTAAATTGTGCTATATAAATAAACTTGCCTTGCCTAGAAAAAAACTTTACATTGTCCCGTTTGGTGAATCTAACCCACGGGCTTTAATTTTGTACAGTGACATGCCTGAAACTGTTTGGTCACAGCTCCCTCGTTTTCAAGTTATGATTATGTCTACTTTAGTTTTGGTGTTGATAGTGGATATATGGGGCAGTTTCTATGCATAAATGTCATCTGCACATTGAGCCACTTCAGTGTGGATACATTGCTAATCAACATTAGCCCCCTCCTTCTCATGGTTTATGAGGGGAGGACTCCTGACTCACAGTCTTGACCCCCTCTGACAGTCTTGTTGAATAGGCAGCATGCTGAGTTCCATAAAATCAAGCTCGGCGCTCAGAAACCTTTGGTGCTGAGCATCATGGCTTAAGGGATGCTTGATGAACAAAGGTGCCTCATCTCACACCTCCTTTTGAAACATAAAGGGACGTCCACTCTCCTCAAAGGAAAAAGGATATTAGCTTGTCAGGAGGGTGACAAGTTTACAATAGAGGCGTCTGGCTGGAGTGGGTGTGCTGGGAAAGGGTTGGAGAGAGCTGGTCACATGCTACTAGGAAGATTTCAGTTCAATTCAATTTTATTTATACAGCACCAAATCACAACAACAGTTGACTCAAGGTGCTTTATGTTGTAAGATAAAGCCCTTCCAAGAATACAGACAAAAAATCAGACCCCCCCCCCCATGGCCAAGCACTTGGCGACAGTGGGAAAGAAAAACTCCCTTTTAATAGGAAAAACCCTCCTACAAAACCAGACTCATGGAGGAGAAGCTGTCTGCTGCAACGGTTGGGGGTGAGCGGAGCCAGACAAGACAAAAGATGTTGTGGAAGAGACTTGCAGATTAATAATAATAACTCATCATTAAATATAAAGTGGTGTATAAATCTGTTTTATTTGGGTTTGTTGTATTTTATTTATTTTTAAAGTATATTGGTGCCCACATTTCTATTTCAACCTTGTTATCCAAAAAGAAATTGTACCACTGTCAACACACTCTTTTGGTTGTTTATAGTGGGGGTTCAGTTGTTCCAAAAGGTTCACGATTTTCTTGCACGCATCAAAACATTGACAGAAAACAAACTGTGCATGCTTACTGCTTACAGAAAGTCAACATCAAGGGCATTTTTTTCTTCTGCCCATATTCCTCAGAGGCAGAGAAACACAGGCTAAAGCCGAGCTGCAGCTCTTTACATCATACGTGTGATGCTTCGGTATCGGGAAGGCATGTGCAGCCGCGCATCTATTTTGCCGCCTTCAAAGTTATTGTTGGCAATTTTAGATGCGAAAGTTGAATATCAAAAGTATTCCCTATGGTTACGACTTCCTCTTCTTTGCTCCTACCTCTGTCTTCCTCCCAGTTGCTCCAGTGACAAACGGCACATTGCTTTGACTGACAGCTCCAATCATTCTGCTGTGTTTGCTTGGCAAGTTCAAACTGTGACTGACACTCAGCTCATTGGATGGAAGGGGTGTCTACAAGGGAGGGAATGGGGCAAGAAATTAAACAGAAAACAAAATCCTCCCTGCATGACAAGTCTCCCCCATCCCCCCACCCCTTTCTTCTATCTTCAGCACCCACACCCTCCACTCCTTCTTTTTCTCTCCTCCATCCTTTTTCCACCATCTTTCCATTCCTGTCATTGCATTTTTTTTAACCCTGCGAAATCCGTTTTGATAGCAAATCACCACGGGCCTGCCAAATGACAGATAATCCTTCACAGTTTTATCACTAAACCCTCTTCTTCTTATTTTGTCTCGCAGCATGTAGTGTACGTACAGCTGCCGTGTTTGCTGATACAATCTGCCAGCCAACGCACGCCGTGGCAGATCACACAGTAGGACGGAGGATGCTCCCCTTCACAGATGCTGATAAATCCGAATAATATTTCTTATGTGTTTTTTTATATAGAAAGAAGAAGAAACACTTACATGTGTTTATCTGATGTTCGGTCTTCTAGTCTTCTACATTTATTCCTGCTTCATTGTCTTTACCCCTTCAAATACACAGTCCGATGGAAAAGTCTTAATAATTGTTAGGAAAATGATAAATAGGAGTTCTAACGAGCTTGAAAGTCAACATTTGGTATGGCCACCTTGTCTTCGAAGGCTTTCAAAGTTCTTTGGATGTTTCTGTGTTTTGTTCTTTTCTCTGTCAAGATGATCCCACACTGCTTCAGTAATGTTGAGGCCTGGGCTCTGGGGAGGCCAGTCTACGGCTGTTTGATAAAACGATATATATCGGATGATGATATGAAAACGTCTATCGTTTCATTTTACGCTATCCTTTGTTTTGTGGTGCTGCAAAAAAAGCCAAACTGTTTACGTCAATATTTTTCATCGTTTTGATGTTTCACTGTAGAATTTCTTAAAGTCCTCTCTTCCTCTTATATTTAACATAACTACACTACGGACGGACAAGCGACTGTTTTTATGCGTTGACGTTAGCAACAACGATGGTAAAACCATCACGTGGCTCCGTCGTCCGCTTGTCTATTTTCCACATAAACCTTTCACAATAAGGCTGAGGATGCTGTTGAGATTTTTCAAAATAAACTGAATCACGTGAAAGAGCACGCAGCGTGTTTACAGACGAGAAGCTACAAAGAGTCGTCAGGTGCTAAAAAATAAACCTTAGAACAGGCTTTTCCCAGCAGCACGCCGTGTAATGAATACTCACAAAGAAAATTGCGGCCATTTCAACTTATGTAACACTCGATTCCAGGTACATGACGCCCAGCTGAAAACACTTCACGCAAGTTCAGTTGCCCAAGATTCACAGAATTTACAGAAAATGTAAAATTCTTGTGATATATATATCGTCGTCGGGACGATAAATGTCTTATATCGGGATATGAGATTTTGGTCACATGGCACAGCCCTAGGCCAGTCCATGACTGATTTGTTCCTCTGTGTTTTTTTCTATCTAGGTATGCTTTTACTGCATTGGCAGTGTGTTTGTGATCATTGTCATGCTGAAAAATGAAGCCAGTCAGACACTTTCCAGATGGTATTGCATGGTGGACTCAAATCAGATGGTACTGATTTATTCCATCCATTTTGACAAGCTCCTCAACAGCACTGGCTGAAATCCAGCCCCAGATAGACTGACTGTGCCCGTATCTGTCAAGTCTTATCAGGTCTTTGTTGGATTCCCCTCCACAGTATTTCTTAGGGACATGACTTCCAGACGCTGTTTGCAGGCCTGCCACTTCTTCTGTTGTCCAGCTACCTCAGATCAAGGACAAACTCAACATGCTGAGATATTTTACGTAGAATCTGCCTTGTTGTTGTAAAAATCCTATTTTATTACCATCAAACTGTGTTATCTTTGGAATTTTTCATAAATTCAACGAAACTACTTTTGTGACAGGCTGCTAGTAACAAAATAACTAAAGATACATTTTAAAAATGATTCTCGTCTAAGTTTGTAATTTGTAAACACAACACTGCTTCATCCCTTGAGTTAGGTGTCTTTTTTACGCATGAATGATTCACAGCTCTGCGTTAAATGGGTTTGCAAACAAAAAAACTCTAAAAACTGTCCGGCGCAACAACTGGACTGAAAATAAGTGAAAAAGCAGCAAATGTCCAAAGAAAAATAGTGAAAGCTCTACATAAAGCCCGGGGAACTCCTGCTCAAGGCCATTTGAAAATTACAACAAAGTTTGGCTCCTTGGAAGCCAAAGATGATGAAATGAGGGTTGCGAGACATTTAAATTATGTCAGAATTTTCTCCTTTTGACGACTCAAACACAAACTTCACATGTACGAGCAATAACGACGTCTCGTTTCAGTTTGGCCTCAGCTGATTAAACCGCCTTTTAGTCTTTTTTTCCAGCCCACTGGCAGTTTTCTTTCATGTTAACAAAAGTAAGATTAATATATGTCTAAATAAAAGATTTAGTGACTTGCTAAAAGATGATGCTCAAGTGATTCATGACAAAAGCACAAAAGAAGCTACTGTGAAAACTGCCAAACAACTGCAAACAGGCGATGACAGCTGTGACAGCATGTGAACTGCCCCTATAATTTACCTGTTACAAGTCAATTATTTCTATTAAAAATGGGGAAGATGTTTTGTAGCATCTTCTCCATTTAACTGATCATAAGAAACTGTAATTTATTGTTGTCAGATTTACTGCAATTGGCACGACAAGTCGGCCTGGTTGCTTCATCAAAGAGAGCAACGCCTTCAAAGTGACGATGATAACAAATACGTGCGGTGGGAAACTAAGGCGAGGAATTAACCAGATGATTTACTCCGGAAAGCTCTGCCTCCAATAATGGGTTGGCCTGAGGGATGACTGTGATCCAGCAGAAAGAAAGGCCGAGAATAAGACGGTGGAGAGCCTCAATGGCTCCTCATTGTTTAGAACATTTACCCTGCAATGTTAAAATCCTCGTCTGATGAAGAGGTAAATCCTGCTAGTCTTTTATCCAGCAGTCAGTATAAAGAAGGGTGAGCCTGAGAAATCATTCATACACCTGCACAGGGCGTAATGCTTCCATCCTTTCCCCTTAGGGTCAAACAGGCACTAAATCTCTTTTCAAAATCACTTTCTTTCAGCCAATCCACTTCCATCCCTCTTACACAGATACAGATGATGTCCTCGGAGATGGAGGTGATGTCAAGAAACCACAAAACAATAAAGGAAGAGAAAAAGAGGCAAAGTGGAGGCGCAGGCAGTATGGATGTAGAGAAATGAAAAAGCACAAGAGATTGGAAGCAAAGTTGATGGGATTGGTATTACAAGGAGCAAAGCGAAAGGTTGCATAATATGTAAAGCACAAATGATGAAAAGAGATCACCTCGTGGCATTTTTTGTGCTTTTCTGATACACTAAATTCTCGACTTCATAGACATATTAAATAAAAAGCTTAAGGCCTGTTTTTTTCCCCCAAGCACAGCTAGAGGGATATTTGTGTACACCTTTGTTTGATCTGTCTGGCATTGTGTAAGTACAGTATGTGCGTGCACCTCGTGTGTGTTCGTGAGGGTGTGTGCTGTAGAGAGAAAAAGAGTGAGTGCGCTGGTGGATTTACAGGGAAGCATGATTTATGTTGAGGAACTTTGATCTTCTAAAAAGGCTTCGGGATTTTACACAACAATAATTCTCCTTAGCCTCAGCTTAAATGGTTCGCCTGTGGCGCGAGTCCAGAATAGGTTTTAATAGACTGATGGGTGTTGGACTCGGAGACAGAGGTGGGGGATAGAAAGGCTGAGGCTACAGGATGAAGACATAATTCCAAAGATGGGATGTTATGGGATCATGTCACTTTATGTCAAAACAAGGCCTATAAATGGAGTCTGTAGCTCTTCTGAAGCTCCATTTATGGCAAATAATAATGCAATTTTAAATAAATACATATCACTTGTGCTAATGTCTAACAAGAGTTGATACAATGG
Source organism: Haplochromis burtoni (assembly GCF_018398535.1). Lineage (NCBI taxonomy): Eukaryota > Metazoa > Chordata > Actinopteri > Cichliformes > Cichlidae > Haplochromis > Haplochromis burtoni. Next base: position 130,142 of record NW_024582772.1, read on the forward strand.
TGATGATGCTTGCAGCACCGCCATCACAGTCTTTCATCTGTCCGCATATCCAGCTGCCTACGCGGGCGGATTCTATATATGTACTTCAGATAGCATTAACGGTTTGGCCCAAATGTAGTGAACAGTTTCAGTGTGCTGTTTATCATGTTTGACCTTGACCAACAGCAAAGACTTTGTGTGAGGCACCTCAGCTCAGCCATAGGTAAATATCTGGGCCAGATGTCATGTGTTCTGAAATTTCTTCCTTGAATTCTAACCTACCAACACTTTCTGTTACCTGTGTCAATTTACCTTGGGACTTTTGAGCCACATCCAGTCTTTTATACTTGCCATTACCTATGGCAGCCCACCTCACCACATCTGTGCCCCATTTTGCCCAAGCAGTGCTTGCCACATCCACAACTGAGCTATAAGTGCCAAAAACTGCCCAAACTTGTGTCATCTGGGATAAAATCTAAAAGTAGCCCACATAGGGTTAAATGTTGATTAAATGTGGTCTACCCCTTTCTTTCGCCTGCATGTAATTATGGTAGTGAGATTGTGGCGGTGAGTTAATTGTAGCAGTAGGATCAAGTAATAGGGTTAAATTGGTCTAAAAGAACAATGGCTTACTGAGGTCAACCCCTTCTGTTGCTCTTCCTATGCAACACAGATATGTCCGGGCTAGCCTGTTCCTCTAGCTTAAGGTAACTCTAGAGAAGTCTCTCACATAGCCTTTCTGAGAAAAGATATTGTCTGATGTTGGCTTTTTTTCCTCCAATTTGTTGTTGTCGCTGTTACAAAGCTGTGTCTTAGTTATTAGCATAGTTACCGAAGTCAGGTGTGTTTTGAACTAGCTTTTCCTCCTTCTGGAACAGAACCTGGCAGTTCCAGTTTGGGTCCTGAAAATTTTCCATTCTTGCACAAGAGGCAGTTTGTCCTGTGAGTTGGTGTTCTGCAATACTGTGGTTATAAAAGTTCAATTCCAAATGGGGAAAAAGATTTAAAAGTATTTGTCCACACTGTGGCTCCTCCCACTTCGCAGAAAGATCATTGTTGCGCTTGTGAATCTGAGAACTGTCTGGGGTTGCATCAATACGGGAATATATCTTATCAGTGGCGGCACAAGAAAATTTTACAGGGGTGGCCAGGCAGACACTGTTACCTACATGTTTTTCTTCTCTGTGGCCAAACTGTCTTTTTTTTAATCATTCAATCTCAGCGTTTACTTATTCAGGTATGACTGCCATGTGAATCTACACCATGAGGAAAAACATAGAATAAGCTTTTTTTTAAATTTAGCTCACCATTATTTAAAGTTAATCTTTTGCTATTATTGATCAATCTCGTCAGATAATTACCATTCAGATAATTAATAATTAATAATACCAGAGGGTTAAACCAAAATCACACCACCAATTTAAGACGACACAGCTACAAGATGTAGCGAGTCAGAGTCTCCATTTCAACTTGGGTCGTAAGTGCGGAATTCAAACTATATACCAGTTTTTGAACTGCGTCGATGGGCCACGTACAACCAGAGTTATGATAAAAAATACACGTGATGTTTTTTTTCTGAACAAAACAGTGGCGTTTACAGCGGGAAGAACGGTAAAAACGACGTTTTCTACAGACATCGCTAGCAAACACTCTCCGCTTGCGAGTGAAAAAAATAAAAATAAAAAACACCCCTTCCCTATTGGTGTTAGAGTTTACCATGTCAGCCAATCAAAAAAATTATATGGTAACGTGTGACATTTGGTTGTTTAGGGAGAAGGGGAAGTTTTTAGGAGTGACACCCGCGACGGAAAGCGGGCGAGCGAAAGACAGAGATAGAGCGAGTTTTCATATGTGAGACATTAGTGACGTTTAGCGTGTTTGGAGGCTGTAGTTAGTGTGTTGTGTAGTTATTGTTTTGTATTGTGTGTCAGTTATACTGCTGAATTTCATAGTTTCTCCAAAAAAAAGCCGTCAAAGGCAGATTCCAGTGTAAACGCTGTTCCCACACGGAAAACTGGACTGATGCACCTCCTGCAGTGAGACCTGCAGGGTTTAGGCCTGTGGTGTTCTCCTCTGTCTTATACTGAACACAAACTACATTTTTTGGACTGGCACAAATAATTTGTGTGCCTTCTTATTTGATGCAGAACACCTGATTGTTCTGTAAATAGATTTAAATGGTTATATAAAAAACGCCTGAGGCCTTGGCTGCATTTTTAGATAAATAGTACCATATAACTTTGTTTGCAAAACTTGTGCCTAATTTTTGAAATGTACAATTTCTATTTGCATTTCAAGTTATGAAAATGATTCGTTAAACATGTTTGTGGGTTTTACAGTAAAAAATATAACTTTTTTTCTACTCGAATTTTGAATTTTTTGTCTGAATTTAGATCAACAAACATATTTTAAAGGTGAAATATAGAGGTAAAATCAAAAGTAGTCAAAAACGGCCAATTATACCCTGGACCCAGAGGGTTAAAAGGGCGGCTCAGTGTGAGGTGGCCAAGAAGGGAGAACCGCACCTTGGCTCTGCCCATGCATCTTATTAAAGGGAAAAAATTCACAGTATGTCAAACAAATGCTGAGGAAGTCAAAATTAGATCTAATCATGTAAAATATATTCATGTAATGAAGGAAGTTTTCACAGGACTCAGATGTGTGTTAACACTATGACACAATATTCAGAGAAGTCAACATCCCAGGAAATTCATTTCAAGGTCACACTATGTAACGCTCCGAGAAACTGCAGCAAACTGAAAAGCTAGATCTTAGATTCTGCATACCTCAGTTAGCATATTCACTGTTAAAATTCCTAAAGGTACAATTAGAAAAAGACTGAACAAGTACAGCTTGTTTGGAAGGGTTGCCAGAGCACAAGAGCATGGCTCAATATCGCAAAGTTGCATGTGAGCCTTCTGGAACAGTGTCCTGTTAAGTGCCATGTTAAAACCATGCACAGTATACCAGCACAAACACGTCAAAGCAACTGTCAGGCACGGTGGTGGAGGGGTGATAATTTGGGCTTGTTATGCAACTACGGGATACAGGCACCTTGCACCATTGTGTCGATCATGAACCCCAAAGTATTCTAGAGTCAAACGTGAGGTGATAAGTCCAACATCTAAAGCTTAACCATAACTGGGGTCATACAAGAGGATAGAGGTCGCAAGCACAATAGCAAAGAATCAAGGCGTCTCAATGGCCCAGTCAAATTGTCAACCTCAATCTGAGGCAGGGCCTTAAGAGGATTGTGCAGTGAAAAACTCCCACAAACTTTATTGAATTTAAGCAACACTGTAAAGACGAGTGGGCCTCGACAACTTGTAGGAGACTGATAAAGTTGTACAGGGAACAATTATTTAAAGTTATTGGTGCTAAAGGTGGTTCAAGTTATTTAATTTGTTTTTGCATGACTGTAAAATAATTTTATTGTAAAGTATCATTAATGTAAATATATTTTAAAAAACCTCGCCAACCGACCTGTCTCTTTGTTTCACCTCTGAGCCAAGAAGGTGGTTAGAGGTCATCTGCCATAACGACATTTCCCAGAGCTGTGAGGGCTTCTGTGTCTTTGCTCAGGGACACTGAGAAAGTGTGTTTGCTGACTCCAAGGCTTTAACCTTGGCTGCTCCTGTTCAAGGGCAGATTCTTGGCACTCACTACAGATACACTGATACAACACACCAACTCACAGCAACAAAATAAGAAACATAATGTGTTTATAAAGCATTATCTCTGGTGGATAAAAGAACGTTTTTAAAAAGTACCTTAAATTATTTCCAGAAAAATCTTTGCGTGTGTGTGTGTGTGTGTGTGTGTGTGTGTGTGTGTGTGTGTGTGTGTGTGTAAGAGAGAGAGAGAGAGATTTTGGAGAGGAGAGGTCTGTGTTTCTCATTATGTTTTGTGTAATAAGCAGTGATGAAATTGCCGCTGCCGGCTCTCCAGGTGTGTGCTCACACTTTCACATCTGTGTTACAGGATGAGGTCAACTGAAAATGAGCACAGACTCTCATAAAGTACCTTATAAGGTGATGATTACTGATGAAAATGAGTTGCTCAAAGTCAAATTACTTTTCATTAAATGTTGTGCTCATATGCAAACATCTATACAGTTTACATACTGTAAACAAAAATACATACATGGTGGTGCGAGGTAACAAATTCACCTTGGAATGTAAGATAGGTCGGATTCACGTGACCATAACTTTCATGAAAACCTTTAAGTTTCCCGTAGTGTTTGCCTCTGCCTCCTGTTTCGCTCAGTTTGTATGTTATCGTGTAAAATTACACTACATTACTTTCATGGAAGCATAACCATAAATCACAGGCAAGGACACGATGATAAAATATACATGTATGCACTTTAATTTTCTCCTGCCTGCCATTTTCTCCGTTATTGATGGATAGGCGGTTTGTCAGGGGGGAAAATTCCTCCCTGCTGGCCTGCTGAAATAAATGACCTTGGATTTGGCCATGGATTTGGTTTTAATAGCAGCTCGAACAAACACAGTAAATTTACAGCTGGGAACTGCTCACTGAGAAGAACTTGAAATTTGCCAAAGCCATAAGTCCAGTCAGCAGTCTCTCCCTCTAACCATGTCTCTACCCTGTTCTCTTGCACTCCTGAAGTAGATAAGTGGCTCTCTTTCTTTATTTCTTTTGCTCTTGGTTCCAATAGCATTGACGCAGCAGATAATAATCCACACCACGCTGCTCTGTATATTATTGAACTTGAATATATGTGTCTAGAGTGAAAGGTCTGATCTTGTTAAACTGAATTATATTGATGTGCATGGTCTCCAGAGGATGACTGACTTTGTTGCTTGCCTAATTTGCCCTTTTGCATATTTCTCAACATATGCTGCATGGACTGTCCTTATATTTGGTCCATTCATGTCTTCTTTAGGATGAATTTGAACAACAAATCAAAATTAGTGGACTTAATTAGAAATTGTTAGCATGCTAACAGCTACATTTTGAGCATGATTGCAGACTGACAATTTATACTCATGAATTTATACAAATGGATGCTAGTGACATTACTTTCATCAAGCAGCAACCTCCAGGGCTAAACGACAGACAGCACAAAATGTGGACTTAGAGACCATGACATTATCCAACAGTTGATGACATCCTATTTTAAAGGCTTTAGATGAACATTTCTGCCATCAGATTGGCTGTGAACCCTTTGCTCATTGGCTAATGGCTTGTCAATCACGTGCACACCATTGAAAACACTCCATTCAAATATAATATGATTAATCTTTACAAAGCAAACTGAAGTTTTTATTAAATATAACCAAAAACAAATGACCAAGGCCATAAATTCATCAACAAACTGTCTACTGAGGTTAAGTCAGAATGCACTAGACCTCTATAGGAAATTATTTAGTGGTCTTCAGATTGACTGCAGTTTTACGTTGTTTTCATGCTGGCCTCACTTTTCCAAAACAGAAGCTACAGTAGTGTTTTTGTGATGGTCTAAATAGATGATGCCAGTGCAGAAGTCCCAAAAACGGCACTTCCTCTAAAGAACACCAGAGTCTGGCTTGAGAATTAAGGAAATCACCACTTTTAAAATGCTGCACTTTACAGCAATTAAAAACATGCTCGGTACAAGAACAGCTTTGGTTTCTGTTGATAGGCTCCTTCACGAAGAAGGAGCCTATCAACAGAAAATTATAAGAATTGCAAGACAACAATTACAGTGGGTGGAATTTCTAATGACTCACCCATCTGATACCATTATGGCCTAAAGATATGGGTGTGACTGCTGTGACAGACAGATGTACCAATCTCCTCTGACTCCACCCATTGATTTATGAAGTCCTGGTTTGAATCCTGGAGATGAGACTTAATTTTTTATACAAAATGATTCAAATAAGTGACTGAGACAATAAATTTAGGAGAATGTGTTTACAATGGCCAAGTCAGAAAGTTGTTTTTGAGACACTTCTACTGGACTGGAAGTCCACACCCGTTACCATCTGGTGTCCTTCAGATAGAAAGCAAGTTTAAGGCACCTCTGCATTGGCTCAATTTCTCTGACCTACAGGTAACGTCCATGTTTTATACCATCTATCGTCTAAAAACTAAAGTCGGTTTCCTTCTTGTATTTGTGGTGTTGGCGCCCTTTGAAACAATGTCATGGATTTATCTTACTGCTAATATGACCTTCTGTGTGATGCAGATGTTTATGAGATAGTTTTGTTCAACTGTAGTTTTATGAGTCAGCTTTAGTTAGCGAGCAGCTGTGTCTGTATGTCACATTTTCAGAGTTTATTGATGAAGCTAGCTACTCAAACTTGCTAGGGTTAAATGAAATGGCACCTTCTTGTCCAAATGCAGTCACTGGCTCCAAAATCTCAACATGCTAGCAGACAGAATGCTAACTTTAGGACACATCACAGTGGCTACATCTATCTCTTACAGTCTTTCTTATACACGCTCTTGTAACGTCTCTGTAACAGCCTATGTTACCTTTTATTATAAAACATGAGCCTTCCAGCACTGTCAGCCCACCACCACCCACTGGAGTCATGACAGGAAAAACATCTTTACTATCAAGCTAACTAACAACTCCAATAAAATGTCATCCGACTGCTAAATAGATTTTAAATACATCATTTTAGCAGCCACTTTGAGAGCTGTGAATTTTCCTTTTTTCCTTTCCCCCCAACTTGTCACTGTTTTTCAACATTATGACCACCCATAGTGGATAGAAAAACACCTAATCCTTCTTAAACACTTATCTTTCGTGATTGAAATGTTTTGTAAAGACTCGTGGCAGTTTTTCCATATTAAAAAAGCCTATGTGAAAACCACAAAACATTTTGGTCTTCATGCGTTAAAGTCACTGGCAGCTGGAGATACTCAGCACTCACTGACTCTAACGTGGAGCTTTGAAATAGCAATCAATGCCTTTATACTGCAAGGAGGGCTTGTAAAAGTGTCACTGGGTGGAATATATGATGTCGTATTTCACTCTCCACTGTCTATTTTTAAACACTGAGTTACGGCTGCAGAAATGTGTACCAATTAAAGGTGATATGATGTATTTTCTGCCTTGCTCAGAGACTCATTCATCACCGTGGACCAAAAAGAAAATTGCACTTACTCTTTCACCCCCTTTCCTTCCTCTGCCATTTGCCCCCTCTGCTCTCCACCCCACTGTTCTTGTTCACTGTCTTGAGTAATTTACGATACACCGGTAGTGCAACCTTCTGGCAGGAACTGCAAGAGCAGCTTGCTCTCTCTCCTGTCAACTAAATAACCTTTTACAAAAGACCAAACTCAGCTAAGTCATCTGCTGCTACACATTAAGAGAAGACAGGGCTGGACAGAGACTTGGTCAACCTTCAGGGAGAAGAAAAAGGTTCTGTGGATGGAGTCCACAGTGCTGCTCTGCCTCAGGGTGAGAGTGTTGAAATATGGAAGCAAAGAAAGGTCATCATAACTTAAACATCATAAATAATTGCTTGTATTTTACGTTTAGGTTTCCGGGTTTTTCATTACTAGAGTCTGACCAATGTGGACCTATATTAGCTATTTGCCAATCTGTGGATATTAGCATGTTGAAAAAACTACCCTGTTGGCAACACACATACGGTTTTAACACAATTTAGCATAATCTGGTTTTAACACACTAAGATGGCAACCACGACATCACTTCGCTTAAGTGATGTTGATGGCGGTGATGGCCCCATCTAATGTTAAATACCTCTTAGGATCATTTACCAGAGGTCACTCTGAACCCTCCGTTGTGGTGCATTCCTGAATAAGTCTAAATTTTTTGTGGAACGCCTCCTCAACTTAGAAAGACCAAGTTTCCAATCCTCACTTGGAAAGAACTCATTATAAATTATTAATCTCTATTGCTTTTCCACAGTGTCTTTGGTTTCACCTCCAATTGGTCGTGGCAGATGGCCCCGCCCCTCTCTGAGCCTGGTTCTGCTGGAGGTTTCTCCAGCAGTTTTTCCTTCCTACTGTCACCAAGTGCTAGCTCACGATGTGTGTATGTTGGGGGGCATGTATGAATATTGAAATTTTCTTGTATTCTTTTAGTAACTTAACCTCACAATATAAAGTACCTTGAATTAACTGTTGTTGTGGTTTGGTGCTATATAAATAAAATAAACCTGAATTGAACTGAATCATATGGCAGCTACAGCTAGCTTTATGTACAGTCTTTCTTTGCTTCCCTTCTATATTTATCCTAATTTTCTTTCTCCTTAAAAAACCCTGTCATTCCTACTCTTCACCATTTTGGCCTCTTGACTAGAAGCCAGCAGTTTTCCCTTACTTGCCTTCACTCTGAGTTTTGCTTTGTGGCGACCATATTGGAAATACCCTGAAAATGAAATCACATAGGAGTGCTTCTAGAGTAAAAACTCTTTGTTGATTCTATATCCTTGCACTGCCTGCATCTTGCTTATTTAGAGGCTTGTGCAATATTTGCTGTATAACTGTGGTTCAGAACCTGTATTGCATTCCAGCTAACTCTCTTTACACCTCCCTTGCAACTGGCACGCTATCAAGTGTAGCTGAAATAAATCAACAGAAGCTGTAATTATTACTACCAGGAACAGAGTTGTGTGCCTCTGCTGTTGCAACTGCTGTGTTTCCTAGTCACCGAGATGCCGTCAGTGTGTGTGTGTGTGCTGCAGTTGCAGTGTGTTCCCAGTGTCTGCCGACAGAGGATTAATCTCCCCAGCTGAGGCAGTAGCTAAGGTCAGCAAGGGAAATATTTCATAAGTGTCAGCTTGGCCCGTAGCCCTCAACGCAGAGCTCGAAAATGAGAATGCACAGTCGCATAACAAACGGCTGTGTGTGACTTTGCACAGCTCACATACAGCACTTTGGGGAAGGAGGAGGGGGCGGTGGAGGTTGATATATGGCAGTGCTTCACTTTCATGTATTCATCCTAGCCGGTGAAATACTGCTGGGGACAAGCGCGGTGCTTTGTCACCACAAGGACCCAACCGAGAAAAATATTTTTGACCACACCAGGTCTATGTCTGGAATGTGTTTTCCATTACTGCCTGTTCTCAAACTACAGTTTTATGCTTTATGGAGAATTAATAAAAGTAAATCCCAACTTGTGCCCGACCACATGTAGTTAAACTCAATAAAGCAGGCAACCAGGTCTTGCAGCAAAATGTGCAGAAGGCTATATTGCTCCACAGTGCAAAATATTGTTTTCAGTAGACGCTCTATAATTACAACATGTCTTTGCTGGTTTGGCTGTTTGTTTTTCTCGCCTTTGTACTTTTATATTTCACAAAATGTCATAAATTAGGAGGTGGTGGTGTCCATATTAGAATTCAGGACTCTTACCCAGGCCTCTGGGATTTGACTTGTATTGTATATTTGTGTTTATTTACTTTTTTATTTTTAGGTTTTATTAGCATCAGTTTTCAGGTCATGTTATTGCCACTAGATCTGGGGTAACGTTTTATGATATCTTAGTTTTCAGTCAGCTTTTAAGGCACCATTACTGCAGTTTTAGGAAACACTGGCAACAAAATGAGTTGAACACTTGTTTGAGCAACCTTTCTCTGACGCATTTTGCTGTCAGACTGGGTTGAAGCAGGATAGTTTTCTTTTTAGTGAGCCTAAAATCAGTCTTGAGAATTGACTTTGTCATAATGACTGCACTTAACACTCTTTACACTGCAAGTTTTCCTGCTCCCGCAGTGACCCTGGTTTGGCGAGATTTCGCAGAAAGATTAATGGCATGGGCGGGCTGCTTTAATGACTTGTTTGATGTGCCAAGCTCGAAAGGTGTTGATTTACTTACTGTTCACACTGATAGGCTTTTAATTGAGCGATACCATCACTTGTCACATCAAAGCCGTTGGCAGCTGACGTGACTTGGCCCCAGAGGAGGTTGCGATGACTGACATGTACTGCTGTAACTTTTGCTGTTCATCAGGTCACAAATGTCAATGAGTCACTTTCTCAAATAAACGAGCTGCTAGATTGAGCAGCGTTTCTTTCTTCTTTTTTTGGAAACTCAGCTTGAGATTCTTTATGTGAAACTCTGCTCTGGTTTCGATTCTGTCATAAAACGCCGGAGCTTTTCTTCAAGAAAGCATGCTCCCTCTCAACAAAGACTGGATGATGAAGACGCAGAGGCGGTGACTCTGACCATGAGCAGAGGAAGCACCAGTGACTTTAACAAGCGTGAGGAATGTGTTAGGGAGATTTTCTTTGCCCGGCCTGTTGTTGTTCCTTTTACCAGACCTGTCACGGCTCCAGCTTGTGAATACCTTGATTGTGCTTCCATCAAAATGACCCCCCCATCACCCTCCTTCATCAGACCAGCAGAAAAGAAAAACATCTTTTGATGTCATCTGAAATTTCACACAACAATGCAGGATGATCTGATTTGAGGCAGACCCTGTCTGGCAGTGCAGGCCCTTCCTTCCCTCCTCCTCCTCGTGCTCTTGATAACTTCTGCGTGTGGAGGACAATAGCTGCTTTTGTTTTCCGAGCGTGCAGTGACGACTCGAGGTCGTGGGCGTCGCGCGGCCCCGCGCGGCCTTCCTGTGAATGTGCTTCAGGTGGAGCAAGCACGACGAGGTGGAACCCCGCATGGAGCGGGACTCGGAAATAAAAGCGCCAATCTGCACACGCAGGGGGGAAGCCTATTATCCCGGCGTGATTATAATGCAGACAGATAGACGACAGGTAGGCAGAGTGGATAAGAGCGTTAGCTCGCGAGACGTGATGAGCTGACAAGAGAGACAATCTCCCTCCTAAACCGGAGAGATAAGGTTGTCAACCACAGCTTTGACTCTGACACACACACTGCTTCTCTATGTAGGCAGTCAGATAGATGGCACTGTACGGGCACTATAAAAACACACACTGTTAAGATGTTATCGTGTACAGTGCGGACTGTCTGTTTATGTTTGCGCGCACAGGGTTACATTTGCACGTTCGAGCGCACGCACATTCAACTGTGAAAGGATTAGTGTGTGTATGTCAAAGACAGAGGGAGAGGCACCCACAGAAAGATAAACGAGGAAGTGTGAACACATTAAGTACACTGTGTAGATATTGTTTGTGGACCTTTCAGCTCAAGGAAATCCTTGTTTCAACATTCTGTCCTGGCTGGAATGTTGCCTGCGAGGCTCTTTTTAAGTGTTTCGGTCTAAATGCCATGTCTGCTACACCCCATGAAACTGTCTTAATCCACTTTTTTTTCCCCCTTGGTTTTATTACTGCTGGAGAAAACACTTGGGGTTGAGCAGAGCCCCAGCCTCAGGCCTCTATTCCCATTCCACACACCCCATAAGTCAGTCACAGATAATTAAATAGGAGTTATTTACACTCGTTTTCCCTCCTCTGCCTCTTTGGCGCTTTTATCATTTCTCTCTCCTCTTTGTACAGTCTCGGCACATATCTTTCAGACGCCGACGTTATGGCCGAGGCCAAAAACGGTCGCGGTCCGACGCCAAAAACTGCAACGGTTGTGAGGCGGGCAGCCAGAGGGGACGTTGTTTCCACATCCTACGGTGTTCTAGTCTTACAAACCAGGAAATATGGATCATATTATGCTATGAAAAGAGCAAATGCACGTGTCCACATTTTTCCATTTGACCATTAAATTGGTGGTGTATCTGACAGTTAAACTGTTGTTATCAGCAGCCACACGTTGCCAGCTCCATGCTCAGTAATTAGGTGTTTATTATGGGACACCATTTTTTAAACATGGTCATGCAGTTTGTTTATATGTATCTATAAATGGTGAGCCTCTTCGTATATGTGACTGTGAACTTTAATTACAATCTAAGCATGTTAGCAATGTGTGTGGTAATACCACATTCCACATGGCTCACAAGTCAGATCTCAGAACTCGGGGGTGACAACATTTCTGAGTTAAAGCGTTCCAGTGGGAAAGTTGCAAAAGCGTGTTTGTTTGTTTTGTTTCTTATCAAGGTAGAGCCATTCATGTACCACTAGCAATTAGGAATGGGAACCGAGAACTGGTTCTCATAGAAAACTGGCTCCCAAGTAGTCCGATTCCTTGAAACTGTGAGTCCGCCTGCCTGTCGATCCCGGTTATCGGTTCATGCAATCGCGCTACAATCAGCTGATTTTAGAGGAGGAAAAGAGCGATGCAGTCTAGAGCGCGAATATGCACATTTATGCATGCTAACACTTAGCTAGCCAAGAACCCAGGGTGAAAGCTGAGTGAATGCAGCCAGACCCTGAACTTCAACAGGTAACAAGCAGATGAGCAGTCACTCATCTTGTTTATGGCTTCACTTAGCAGATGCAGAAGTTGCCTTTTCCATATAGTTATATTAGTTATGTGGCTAGGATGTAAATTTTGCATGTTATTGCTCGTATTTTCTAGATTATCTTTTTTTTCCACCTAGGTTTGTTTTGTTCCAGTCTAATAAAATAAATAAAAAAATAAAACAGACTAATATACAAAAACACTTTGTTGCGAGAAAGCACAAAAAATACTTGAATGTGCTTCATGGATATAATAAGGCAACATCTTGGACCCTAAAACCTTCACAATTTTAACTATGAAATAAATGTTCAGACATTGGAAATTTAATGTCAAGATCATTGTAAGGGCAGAAAATGTTTGCTGAGGGACCCAGCCAGATCTTGTCAAATTCTGGCTGACACCAGTGACAACATGTAGAAGTGTTGGGGAAACAAAAAAGACTCAAATGAGTGCACATCAATGTCATCTCCTCATTAAACGATCACACAGCGTCTACACGAGGCTAATCCCCGCGTGCGCCACAAAACTCCTCAGCAATTCCAAACATGGAGCAAAGACAAACGAGCAGATGAGGATTTGCTTGAGCCAGGTTTGAAGAATTCAGCTGCCTAATGTCAGCATTATATATTTACTCTGGAGTCAAGCAAAGGCAGCTTTTCAACACAGGAATGAATTAGACCCCACCACAGAGCTATAGCGTCCATTACAGGCCTCAGCGGCTTTATAAATCACAGGATCACAGGGGCATGTGGGGTCCGCTCCTCCTCAGCCCCTATCGGCCCCCATCCTGGGGAGCAGGGGGTGGTTTGTTTGGCTGCTGTTCCAGCCAAACCCAAGGCTTTGATACAACCATGGAAAAGGCATGGAAATGCCTCAAGGGCCAGCAGGACCTGGGCATGCTGAGAAAACCCTTTAACAGAAAAGCTGTCGCCTTAAAATATCCACAACAGGAAACAGCCATCAGTCATCGACACGCCAAAACAGCTGTTACCAGCCTACATCAAGGGGACACATGAAAGGAGTTGCTCCCTGTTGTTTGAGCCCTCCCTTGTTTCATTCTCTTGCTGCCTTTGTCTGGCTTTTCCCAGTGCCCTCCTCCTCGGTCTCCTTTTGGACGCCCCTTCCTTATCCAACCCCACCTACGACTTACCCACTCACCCTTTTAACAAGTGGATGACTGTGTGGTAAACAATAAGACACACGACTTAACCGGCTGTCTACGTTGTAAAAAAAAAAAAAAGAAAGAAAGAAAGAAAGAAAGAAAGAAAAAAATCGTAAGCTCTCAGCGTTACCTTTGCATATCGCAGTGAGTGCGTCACCTGTTTATGTGTCTCGACCCGAGGTGGCGACAGACAGGTTTAAACAAACAGACAGGAGACTGTACCACCGCACTTAGCCTGGCGGCGTGCACGTTCACATATTCTTGGATCTCTTTGGGTCATTGGAGCGTGAGTGGCAGCGTGTGGGTGATGAATGATGACTAAGCCTAATGATGACAGGTCAAACAGTGATGCTGTTGAATGAGGCTGAAGTGACTTCATCCTCCTCACACTGACTTTCCACTCAGCTGCAGATAAATGGCAGCGGCCATTAGAATCAAGGCGCTAGGCTGATGGCAGTGCCTCTTGATAAGGCCGGCTTGTGCTGTGAAATGTCTAACAGTTTTACCTATTTAACCTCAGAAGAAAGGGCTGTTCTGATTTCTCTTTAGCCAGTAATCAGTGACCCATGAAACTACTTTAAACATGCTGACTGTTACAGTGTTGTAATATGTTGGATTATGGATGGGGGAGTTAGAGCCAAGCCATCTGATTGGTAGGAGGTGGCATTTAAACCGGGATGGAAATCCCCATAAAGCACAGCTTGTTGTTCTTTATAGAAAATGAAATTCAATTACTGGCTTACTAATTTGGCAGCCAAGGAGGGACTCTTTTGCAGTTTTATTTTATAAGCATGTATGAGTTGGAGAAGAGTTCTCAAAGTACCATTTCTCATAATTACAATAGCAACTGTCATTCAACTCTTAACATGCCAGTGTTTTGAGAGGGCGGGGACGTGAATGCACAAAACAAGATGGAAAGATATCATGTGCTGTCACAGCAAAATACATAAAACTTGAATCATGTGAATTTGCTCTAAGCTAGAAAAATTGAGTTATGTCCAGCAGAGATGGCAGCGGGGCTGTGATAATGCAATAAAGCTATTAACATGCCAGAAATGCCCATGGACAGTAGGTTATTATTATTTTGAATTACACGTACCTTATTTCCATGAATGGCGTTGGGTACATTCAACAGAAAACTACACACGCAGTTAGTTCCCAGCAGTCGGGAGACGTTTGCGTGTGGAAGCACTGTGGATAAAGTTCCTGCTGCTTAAACTGCTCTCAGATCTGTGGTGCAAATATTTTACTGCTACTTTATGTGTAGTTTGCACTGGGCTTATGGAGGTCACTGACACAGATTTCCACCTACATTACAGCCCTGGGTTAGAGGGTGAGGCTGGGAGACAAACGCCCCTCTCCTCCCTCACCCCACTCCACCCCATCCTCGCTCCGCCCCTGCTTGTAAATGCGGGCACTTATGATTGGACGGCGGCTCCTTGCTTTGAAATCCCTCCCTTCCCGTCTTTAGTATGTGGAAGAAGTGAGGTATTGTGAGGCTGCTGCAGTGGGAGAGAAACACGCACACGGGAGGACTGTCGCACACTCTGTCCGTTGCGGGGATATTCCTTCAACTTACCCGTTATTTTGAAGAGCAGTGACTACTTGTGGTGTTTTTGTTTCCATCTTCTCCAACACTGGATAAGGAATATTTAGGAATAACTGACGGGTAATATTAAAGAGCCCCATAAAGGATGACATTTGGGCGATTTGTTCCTCTGTAGAGCCAGCTTTGGTCCGACACGAAGGACGCGCACAACGCACTGCCCTGTGGATTACTGCACTCTCTCTTTTTTTTTAAAGTTCATCACCATGAAATGTGCTTCTAAATGAAAGTGAACCCCGCGTCCACCCGTTACATGCCTCCGTCCCTCTTTGCGCCCCGATCCAGATGAGAGATCTCCCCGGTGGACCTGAACCGCTTTTACGCAGCCAGTCCCCGGAACGCAGCCCCGCCGACGATCCACACCGGACAGGAGCGGAGAGACCGTCCGTTCCCACACCCACTCCTTGTCTTTCTCCCTCGGATCCTTCGCGCCAGGCTAAAAGGCTTCCTATCCGGATCGTAAAGATGTTGACGGCGCACAGCGGCCACTTGCTGCACCCGGAGTACCTCCAGCCTCTCACATCCGCGCCTGCCAGTATTGAAGTAAGTGGATAAGAAAAAAAAAATTAAGATATGTCTGCGGCACCAGATGTCGTTTTTCTCTTTGTCTTTTTCTTATTCTTCTTAATTTAAATTATTTCTTCTTAAATCCACGGGTGTAGGAGGGCTGGAATGTTATCCGACGAAAATCCCGTCTGCGCCATTTTACGCACGGCAGTTTTTTGGGGGCAAAATGCAAAACACCAGAGTTTATAAATACAAAATGACTGCAACTTATAGACTTTTTTAAAAAATCGCCACTTTAACACCACGTTGTTAATCGTTCCGTTTGTATTTATGGAATGTTTACGATGTTTTTCATTTTCTTTTCTTCGTTTTTACCTAAACTTTGCTTCAACTTTCACTCTCTGACGTCTTTTATTCATTTCACTGTTGAAAAATTAGAATATAATATCTCGGAATTTATTATTTTTTTATCTGTATGGGTTTTATGGTGTAATGTTTGATTTGCTTTAAAAAAAATCTTTTATCTATTGCTTTTGTTTTTGTTTTTCCTCAGCTGGATGCCAAGAAGAGTCCTTTGGCCCTGCTGGCACAGACCTGCTCTCAAATTGGTAAACCAGACCCCCCCTCTTCCTCCAAGTTGGCCTCCCTCTCCTCCAGTAGTCTGGGAGACAAGGAGCCCTCCAGCCGGTCATCCAAGTCCGGAGAACAGCACCAGTCCCTGGAGGACAAATCCAGCTTCAAGCCTTACTCCAAGTCATCAGGCGACTGCCGTAAGGATGTTCTGGTGACGAAGGGGCCTTCAGATAAAGCGTCTTTCAGGGTGCCAAATGGAAGCTCCGGTGGTGGTTCATGTCCATCTTTCCCTCCCCATTCACGGTCACCCGGCTCTAGTTCTCCTCCCCTGCACAGTCAGAGCCAGCCCCACAGACAAAGTCATTCCCCTTCCATACAGCCCCCACCACACTCGCAGGCTCCACACGTGGACAGCAAACCTGGGAGCTCAGAGCCAGCCAGCTCGGACAGTAATAGCAACAACGCTGGTAAAAAAGACTCAGATGCAGCTAAGTCAGGCATGGATGGTGCACAGTTAGCCAACTCCAGCCACGTACGGGCCAGCGCCAACTCCAGCAACGCCAGCTCTGCAAGCAGCCCGCGGCCAGAGAGCAAGGCTGACCCGCAGGCCTCCTCACAGTCCAGTCTGGGCTCAGGGCACATTGCCCCAGTCTCCCCATTTAAACCAGGACACTCTGTCTTCCCCCTACCCCCTGCTTCTATGGGCTACCATGGCTCCATTGTCGGGGCTTATGCCGGCTACCCGTCCCAGTTTGTCCCTGGCTTGGACCCTACCAAATCTAGTTTGGGTTTAGGACTTTCAGGGAAGCACCCCAGCTCCAGCCCACTCACTGGAGCCTCACCCCCATCTCTGATGCAGAGTTTATGTCGGGACCCTTACTGTCTGAGTTACCCCAATGCACCCCACCTAGGAGGCAGTAACTGCTCCACCTGCGTCCATGACCCTTCGAGCCTCAAGTCTGGTTTTCCCCTGGTTTACCCCTCACATCACCTTCACTCTCTACACTCTAGCTCCTTGTCCTCCAGCACGACCCCCTCTCTTTCCCACCCCCTTTACACGTATGGTTTCATGCTCCCTAATGAACCGCAGCCTCATGCCTGTAACTGGGTGTCTGTTGGGGGTCCCTGTGACAAGCGTTTTGCAACATCAGAGGAGCTGCTGGCCCACTTGCGTACCCACACAGCCCTGCCTGGTATGGTGGACACTAAGTTGTTGTCTGCCTATCCGTCATCGGTTTCATCGACAGCTTCCTGCCATCTCCACTTGCCCCCACCCAGCAGCCCGGGTACCCTGCCCAGTTCCTTCTCCCTCCGTGGCTCTCCTGGCTTGGGTCTGGCACGCTACCACCCCTACAGCAAATCCCACTTGCAAGGAGCCCCAGGACTTCCCATGCCATCCCTGCCCTCCTCCTCAGCCTACTACTCCCCCTATGCCCTCTACAGTCAGAGACTGGGCTCAGCCTCAGCCCTTGGATACCAGTGACATCCAAAACTGCGTTGATGCCCACAGACTGCAGGCACCAGCTTGGGATTCTC
This sequence comes from Haplochromis burtoni, assembly GCF_018398535.1. NCBI lineage: Eukaryota > Metazoa > Chordata > Actinopteri > Cichliformes > Cichlidae > Haplochromis > Haplochromis burtoni. The sequence goes on from NW_024582772.1 coordinate 147,758, forward strand.
CAGAGCAGCCCTGAAGATGGATAGTCAAGATTGGGGTCATCACCAGTACAGGGCATCGTGCCTGTTGGCCTGCCTGCCAGGAACACCACCTGTTAGCCTCAGGATTGCGACTGGTGCTCCAAAGGCAAAAGACTGATGGATCAACTGCAGCAGCAGAGATAGAACAGACTTTGGTGATCTAAGACGGGTGGGAAGCAGAGCTTAAAAATGATAAACTTGTCTTGATTTCTTTTGTTTTTCTCAATATCTCTCCTAGATCTTAAAAAGTCTGTATTTATTTTTCACTCAAGCGCTTGGTATTCAACTCCTGAGGGTTGGAAGTTTTGCTGTCCAAATGAATTCTAACTGAAAAGGAATGATTTAAGTATACTACCATTATGCCTATCATACACACACAAAAAAAGTTGCACCATAATGAAGATGGATTGTGAGGTTTTATTCTGAGAACCTCTTTTTTAATTTTCTTTCCTTACTGCTGTTTTGTTTTCTTTTTTCCTCATCCTTCACTGCGTTATTCAGACTCTGGAGAATTGCATGTCTTTGAGAATTATCTTGAACAATGCCATTATTTTTATTTGTACATATGCAAAGATGTAATATTTTTTCAAGCTTACATGGGGTCAGCAAGCTACAGTCTCCCAAACAAATGGTGCAGAGATTAAAAAAAAACAAACAAACAATATACAAAGAAAAAAAAATCAATGATGGCTGTGCTATCCCACCAATAGGAGAAAGTCTTATTTTGTTAAATAAATGATACATGATTGCATTTCAACTTGTTTTTTTTCCTCTTTTCTATTCTATATATAGCATCATGAAGTATCTTTTTGTCTCGAGCATCAGAGGACACAGTAAATCTCGCCAGACTGCAGCACTGCACTTATCTAAGCCCATCTATCATACTGGCTCTCACAGCCGCGCTATATGTGGCTGTGTGTAATATTTCATGGCTCATATCAGTTGACAGGGCCGTCCTAAAGAGGCCACGCCGGGTCACATTAGCCCTGTTAGCGAGTCTCTGAAGACTTTCATCCCACCTACTCTTCAATGCCCACATTGCTTTTGTTGTTGCGGGTGCTGCGCTTAATTGCTGATTCTTGTTTGTGAGGCCTGGAAGCAGCCACCTCAGCAAAGAGGACGGCTGTGCCGGGTCACTGGGACTTCAATAATGACCTGAGGGAGACGTCGACCTGGGAGCTCCTCACGCTCTGACGGATTGGCCTGAAACACAAAGGCCAGAGCTGACAATGGGAGGCGGTTAATAGAGAAATATTCATCAATGTGCTGACACCTCCCCTGAGGAGAGCCGGCTCTCTTGCAGGAACCGCAAACATGGAGGCCACTGTCCTGATGCGAAGAGCCATTTTCTGTGCTGTTTGGCTGCTGCCCCGTGGTTTACTGAAGTCAGCATTCTCCACTCAGAGCTGCTGGATGCTAATTTAAAGGGAAGGACTCGGTCTATCTTAAAGCCACACCACTGCCATTAGTGCTTCAGCCCTGATAATGTATCTGTGGCTCCACTCTATTTGGCTGACAGGGCGTAGGTGGCGCAGAGCGCCGTGGCTGCGGTCTCCAAGGTGGCTATTGACCCCGACTCCCAGACTCCTCCACTCTCGCGCTTCATTAGCACTCCAGACAGGGGAGAGGCAAGCACAGGTGTCACTTGACAGGACCATTAACAAAATGGATGACCCTCCCAAACCACATCCAGCCCCTGCCACACCAGCAAGGTCACGGCGCCCTGATCACCACTCTGGATAGCTCTTTGGGACAATACGCCTATTTTTCTCATTTAGAAACCAGAGCCAGGCACTTGTCTGAGAGAGGACAGACTTACTTTCATGTTCTTGCTTTTCTTATGTCATTTATGAAGTAGTCTAGACAAAATAGGTCAAGGATGCAGTGTATTTCTTTTGAAACTTGCAGAGTTGTGGTGCTAGAGGTGTAGTGGATTATGTTGCCCCCTAAAGTTGTGCAGGTGAAACACAGGTGAAAAATGAAGCGATCGTCACTGTTTTCTTGCTTTTGATGCACATCTATGCAGCTGCTGGGATGCTGTTTTACAAACTATGCACAGAGACCTGGTTACACCGGCCTGAATCTGAAGATGATTCACACTTGGAGGTCACGCAGAGGGGAGAACTTTCAATCTTGTCGGGAGGGTGGTGGAATTAATTCCACTGTTGCCAGTTTACACTCGTTCATCAAATGCCTCACTATTCTCCCTATCCCGGCGCTCATCAATCTCCTACATCTATCTTCTCTCCCCCCACACACACTCTCACAGCTGAGTCAACACCCACACACTCCATTTATGTCGCCTCCGCAAGACTCTGTGTGTGTGTGTGTGTGTGTGTGTGTGTGTGTGTGTGTGTGTGTGTGTGTGGGTGTGTATCCAGCACTGATCTTTTGTTCACAGAGTGCTTACACAAATGTCCCTTTCACCAAAAATGGAGATTTTTTTAAATAAGGGTACAGTTGACGATATTTTTCAGCATAACCAAATATCTCTGTTCTGAAACAAAACAGTGCACGCCTTTATACTCTGAGATATGTGCAGACACGTACACGTAAGCTCAAAATGATCATGTATGAATGAGTAATAACTCTTTCTTATGCTTGTCAGCACATGCACATATGTAAATGACTGTAAAAACAACAAAAAGAAAAAAGAAAAAAAATATTTAGATTTAAATTTCATCACACTAAAAATAATGAAATGAAGCGACTTTGAGAATGTTTTTAAGAGTTACATTTGTAGAAAAAGAACTGAGTTAATTTATTTCTTCTGAAACACTATCTGACTCTGGTGGGTTGAGTGTGTCTTTACTGTGGTACTCCACAGTAAAAATATAGCAATTTTCCAAGTAATTTAACCCGTTTTTAAAGTAAATATGACAAATATAAATTTATTCTGCTGAATTTCTGCTCTGCTTAATCTTTGTTGCGCTTGATTAAAAATAATACTTTTCTTGTTTTTCTAAAGAGGGTGACTCCGTCCTCTACAGACTCCCATGTAGAAATATCTCTCTTTACAGCAGATCTGCAGCCTGGTTAAGACAAAAAATATTCCAGTTAGTGAACTGGAGCCCATGTTTGTCACATTTGTACCTGTAGGAGTATTTTCATTGGGTCTATCCATATGTCATATCAGCACTTGCAGTGTGGTACACACTTTTCAAAAAGTGAAATTATAGTGTTTTATTAGTTTGCTACTTAGGACTAATTAGCAAGTATGTACAGTTTATGGATGCCATTTGCTAACCAAGCTAGCCAGTATTAGCTGCAATCTTAGCACTCCACCCTTTCATCCAAATGAATGAAAGGCAGTCACCTATAGTTGTAAATTAATTGATAAAAAGAAAATATAATTACAATGGCAAGTTTCAAAATGTGTTCTGAAAAAAGAGTTATCGGGGGCCCATGTCCATCTTTTATATACAGTATATGTGGTCTGGGTATATCTTAACTGTTACCCCAAAGGAAGAACTACAACACTTCCCCAAATAATTCAGTATCTTATAAAATAAAACAATTATAAGGTTATTCTGTACCCTCTAAAATCTCTGTATTTCACTTGAAAAATCAATGCTTTGATTTTATAATGATTTCTCAGAAAATGATTTCTTGCTGACAACACTGATGTCGCACTCTTTTTTATCCTAACATATGATCAGAGACAGGAGTGAGCCTTGTTACACGTTGTTCTTTAAACTCATACGATATCAAAAAAATGGAAAACAAATGCTGATGTTTTCATTCAGTGTAGGACTGAAAGTGCTTCTAGTCATAAGGACAGCACAGTAATGTGCAACAATGAAAGTAATCAGAGTAGTAGTAGTAGGTAGTATCAGTGGAGGTGGTGCTGGAGGGCACTAATATTTTCCTCTCTGTGCGTCAGTGCCGAGTGCCACTGTGAGGTCCTGAGCAGCGGCTGACAGGCTCGGTGATTAATGACGACAGGGTGTGGAGCTGCTCTTCAATTAGACGCCAGCTCTACCCCGGCTCACGTCTCTGCTGACAGCCAGGACAGAGAGAGAGAGAGAGAGCGAGAAGGGTTTTTCAGTCTCTCTCTCTCGTTCTCACTGTGTCTTCAGAACAAAACATTAACCTCAACTCCATGACTACCACCTCTGTGTTTAACATCAGGACACAATACAGAGCCTTCGGCATCCAACAGTGACCGCAGTGTTAAAGCAACCCAGATGGCGTGAACACATCCCTCATCAGGGCCTGTCACACAATCTCTGTTTTATTTCTCCACATAAGCCCTGTGACTGACTCCTCTACATGCCTGTGTCGATTCCGCTCTCATTCACGTCTGCAGCCAGCCATGCTGAAATGCTCTACGTGGAAAAAATAAAAGCCATATTAAAGACTTCCAGGTTGGTTTGCAGGGCGAAAGGTGGTTGGAACAAGTTCCTCCAACACCTCCAAGTGCAATCATGTGCACTTAATCAGAGGAAATAAACCTTTTGACAAATAAAATGCATGTGGACAATACATAGATTTAGTTGGGTGGGTCTTGGCCATCTCTCTTGGAAATGTCATGTGTTTTTGTGGACAATAGCACAAAGACACTGGGCTACGATACAGTCCTGTCTCATAAAAAATTTAATTCCCATTCAAATAAATGGCAGATTTTCCCAATTATAGTCTTAGAACTCCAATTGTAGGACTAAAAGACTAAGACTCCAATTTTTCAGAAGAGGCTTTATCCGGAAGAGAAATCCGTGAAACCTGTTGAAGAATTAAGCAACAAAAGAAGTAACATTAAAAGTGTAATATCCAAGGATACAAGGTTTTTAAAAACCCTATTTAGGACAAAGTCAGGCAACTTTTTAAACACGTTTTGTCAGCTTCGAGTTGGATTCTATTCATGTGGTAGTGATGTCCTGGTCACCACCAAGATTAAATTTAAATGCGATAGTAATTCCAAATAACTGCCTTAATAAATGCCTGGAAGGATTTAAAGATGTCAGCTCAACGTGGGACATGTTTCTAGAAGGACCTTAATTCTTCATTGCATAGATTCAAGACGATGCTAGAAATGCAGCTCAGAGATTTTGCTTCACACCGACATGACAGCATCCGATTTGTCGGCTTCACATCCATGATGTGAAACTCGTCTTCCCCCACATCTCAAATGGACAATACAGTGAACTCATTGTCATGTTCAAGAAATTATTTTGAGATGATTTGAGCTGTAATTGGATACACGGTGGTCATAAAGACACGGCCAACAGCAATACTCACGAGGACTGTGGAGTTTAAATGATGCTCGGTTGGGCTGAAGGGGCTGAAAGTGTGCAAAGAAAGCATCCCCCATAATATTACACCACCGACAACAACCCGAACTGTTCATACCTGGTGTGGTCTTCTGCTTCCTTGGCCCATCAGCTTCAAGCGATCGATATGTCGTGCCTTCAGAGATACGCTACGGCATATGTTGGTCGTAACCAGTGTTTACTTGAGTTACTGTTGCCTTCCTATCAGCTCAAAGGAGTCTGGCCATTCTCTGACAGCAGCACGGCATTTTTGAGCAGATAAGAGCCACTCAGTGAATATTTTCGCTTTCTGGGCATGTGAAGCCTGTGGATGGATCCATGGGAAAATCCCAATAAATCAGCAGTTTTTAAATACTCAGAGTAGCCACATTCAGAGTCACTTAGATCACCTTTCTTATATGTTTATATGTCTAAATGCTCGTCTGTACCCAAAAATTCTTCAATTTTTTAAAGTAATTTTCACATTTACACAGCTAAAGTTTATATAAAACTTGTGAGTTATTGGATGCAAAGTATTAACAGTCAACACAAATGAAATGTAATACATAACTAAAAATGTGATGAACCTGAACAAATTGTACAAACTTGCTCGTTTGTACAATTCATTTTGGGGTTGAGTTATTTATTGATTAGTGACTGAGAGAGGCTGTCAGCTCAGCTGTATAGCTGCAGACAGAGAAACAGTGCTCTCGGTTTGATTTCCATCCAGCCCTGACCTTGGAGAGCCTCACTTGGCCTCGACGTGGAAAGCTGCCCGGAGCTGCTGCGGTCTACAAAGTTCTCGTGGTGAGAGCGAGCACCGTTAATAGACATACCCTCCCTAACCACCAGTGGAGAAATGAACGTTTCAATTACAGTACGGTGCTCTGCTAATAGCGCTTGAACCGTGCGTCCAGCTGGATTCCATTTGCCGCCACGCTGGGAGATCGCTGCAAAGATGTCACGGCCGTTCAGAAACGAACGTGCCTTGGCGGAGAGCGAGCAGCTGCTGACGATCAGGATTCATGCTCGGACTGACAACTTGGGTATTCCTTCCACTTTGGGATGGCCTGTGGTCATAATGTGCTTGGTGTCAGCATTGTGGGTCTAATTTCTGTTTTATGTCTCCATTTCATATTTCATGGTCCTTCCTGCTGCTTTCTTTTTTTCTTTTTTTTTTTGCAGGATTAGAATCTTTAATAAGAGGTTATGTGAACTGGAATTAATTCATCACAAATTGTCTGTGTGAGTGTATGTCTAAATGTGTTTGCAATGGCTGGGTGTGCCAAGGTCTCTCTTCGGTCACTTAACACACACGAGATGTTTGTTAGCTGACTGTCAGTTGAGTTGGACTTCAGCTGCCAGATCCAAACACTGTGTCTGTGTGCATCACTCAGCTGTGTGTTGTTCAGACACCACTGCAGAAATATGCATTATTCCACCTGTCAACACACTGTAGTACGCAGCTGCACACACGCACACGCACACACACACACACACACACACACACACACACACACACACACACACACACACACACACACACAGGTTTGCTGTATACATTACACATCTGTATATATTACATATAATTTAATATATGTGAGCTATTCTCAGCCTGTGTAACAATGCATTAAAGCTATGAATCATTAGGTATATTGGATGCATAAATAACGGTTATTTAAAGTGGAAATGACAACTGCTAATGAAATCCTTTTGTTTGGGTACTGCTCATGTCCTCTGTGCCAGAGTTGATATCTATCATTGTGAGAATGCTATCTTCCCTTTTGCTAAGAGAGAAGACGCCATTCAAGTTTCATTTTCTGTCAGGGAGTTAAAAAAGTAGTCAAAAGACACCAAGGCAGAAGCATAGCATATTATTCAAAAAACAGCTTGTAATCTACTCAAAAACCAAGAAGACATAATTACGAAATAAGCTGGCGCATACATCATTCAAAAGGCTCAACTTTTACTTTGAAGGTGACCCAGAAGGAGTAGTATTTGCCATCAAGTCAGCGACTTCCATACAAACTACAGGTAATTGTAGAATAAAGAACAGCACTGCTTACCTCTTTGCAACCATTTTTACCACGTTGCCAGTGACTGACCTTTAGGCCTGTTTGACTCTAAGGGAAAATGTATGTTCTCCAACAAGTTGTGAGTGCCTGTAAAGGTTGCTGGCAGTCGCTGCGAAATTGAGCCCCATTCATGCAGGGGGCTTTAGTAATCAGTGACCCCGTGGTAATCACCAGTTGCTAAAGTAAAATATTTTTATGTTATGTTTACATCTGGTTAGCAAGTGTTTGCTGGAGGTTTGCATGCTGTCACTGGAGTGAAATTCATTGCAAAGTGATGGGACAACACCGAAACACTTCTTTGATTGCTAGCAGGTTGCCAACAGTTTGCATGGAGGTTGTCAACTTGTCTGCAAACACTGCTCACCAAGTGGTAGTGAATCTGTAAAGAGCGCGATAGAAACTGGAAGTTGCACCTTTTGAAACATGTTAACTTCAGCAGTAAGGCACAACTTTTACTTTAACAATGAACAATCTCTATTGCACCTCTTCAAGGTCCATAACTGCTCAGAATAAATGGCACGTTTTGGAGATAAGTTGGATTCTTCCAGACAACCTACAAGAAGGATCAGCAATCTGCTCGGGACCAAAGTACTTACAAAGCAGTTTTTGGTCCTCTGTTTGAGACACATTTCACTTGGCAATCACTTGTCAGCAGTTCAGGAGATAAACATTTCACCTAGCAACCGCAGACTGCAAGGGGGTCGCCGACCAGTATCTGGAACTGTGTGAGTGAGGCTTTAATCAGCAAACAGGTGACATAAACTAAGTGGAAAAACTTGAATAGTAATTCATGACAAAATTATGTGTGTGTGGATATGGCAGTCACACTCACTTTCTGCTTCACTTCCCATGTCTCCCTAAGCTGCTGCACTAGAAGCTCTGAGACCCTGGACAGGCCTGGCCCAGTGTGAAACAGGTTCCCTGATTTCTTTACATTAATAAGCTGTTCTGTCCTGCAGATGGACAGAAACCAGATACCCACCCAGCAAAAACTGGAACAAAGATGTTGGAGAGGATGTGCCCAGACATTTGAACACTGAGATTTGGTTAAAATAGTGAAAATTGAAAACCTTTGTCCTGAAGTCATTGAAAAAATGTCTACAAATAGACAACTAAAGTTGGTGAAGAAATTTTTAAACAGAAATCTTTCTGTTGAACACTTCCTCAGATTTGTTGAAATCATCTTATTCTGAGGTAGCAACGCTAACCACAGCACCATCGTGCTGTTTAAGCATGTGGGAGTAGGGCTGGGCCATATCATACCGTTCATGGTAATACCGGTTTAATGTTGGGCAATGATAAGAAAATGAAATATCGCAATAGGATATGGGTACAATGCGCATGCACAGTGCCTTTGTTTTTTATACGCACATGGCGGAAAAAGCATGGTGGTGACGGAGAATGAGAAGGGCGAAAGTGGATCGTTGAATGAAACGGATGAACCAGAATTGGTTTGTGAAAATGCTGCAACTTCAGTGGTGTGGAACCGGAGAGAGGGCGGTAAGGGAAGCATGTTTTTAGACCTCTAATAAAACTGCTCAATGGTTAAACATCAAATGGTGAATGGTCAAAATGAGGTTGAATTCAGGTCACTGCAATAGCCTGAAAAGACAACTCTTCTCCACTCACCCTTGAACCAAATTGTGACAACAGGCAGTATTAAAAAGTGGATACAACTTCTGGGTCTGAAAAGTGAAACCAAAGCAGAAGGGGCTTAACCCCGTAATATTTTTAAAGGCCGGCAGGCAGTGACTCATGCAGTTGCAAAAATACATTCAGTTGTGAGGGAAATCAGCCCTTGGCTCCTTTGCTCTTTCACCTCAGTAAACACTTTCCTGACAACTTTATGGTCTCTGTCGCTAGCGTCGGGTCAAACTGAATAAAACATGAAGTTTGCTTTGTGAAATGTTGATCATTATTGGGGCGTCACGGTCCGGGTGTGCGGATGGAATTTTCCGTCAGGCTCCTGAGTCTACGCGGTATCCGCCCCTGGGCCGGGCCATCTGCTGACCTGATCGGGGTCAGCAGATGGCCCGGGTCACTCTGCGATCAGGTCAGAGTGATTTTAGCCGCACGTTGACGTTCATTCACCACTAGCTCGTCATCAACTCATGTTGGTAGCGGCACACATGCTTCAAGCTCTCTTTGTGAGTACTCCACTTACCTTGATTTCTTGTGCCACAGTTCCTGGACTCACCACGACTCAAATCTCAAGCTTAAGCTCGTCTTTCCGATTCAGGATACCTTACCAACATCTTCAGTGGAAATCACTCAGTGCCTTGTCTGCCCTCCTGCCACCGCATACCATCAGGAACCTCTGGGAACTCAGGTCAGCCATCCCTACATCATCCTGCTCACTCCAGATTCACGTCACCCCTCCTCTCAACGCTTACTCTCTCCACCTGCAAGTAAGAAAACCATGCATTATACTCACCATCTTGATTGCGCTTCTCCACCACCTCCCTAATTCAGTTGTCCTTTCTCCTCAGTGTGACTGCTTAACCACCACATTCCAGTCTACACCTTCGGCCCAATTCCCCCCCTCTCAATCCACGTCCACCTAGCCACGTTAACTAGGCCTCGCAACTCAAGTTCTGTGTTTTATTGACTCTGCCCTTATCACGTTTGAAGTTTTGTGTTTAACACTGCAATAATTTCTGCTGTCTGTGTTCTGGGTTCCTGCACTTGAGTCCAGTTTTTGTACCAACCTTTCGGTTTTGTGACATTTTGTAACGACTTCTCAATCGCAAGTCACTAGCAAGTCAGTGACTTGTCTGGTTGGTTGGCTAATAAGTGGCCTACCAGGTGTAACCCAGAAAAACGACATTGAAGGGTGCCTGGTGCTTTGGAGGTAAAAGATGCATTCTGATTTTGTCTCACTGGGACATAACTGACGCAAAATTACACAAAACACAGCAAGTTATGCAATTTCAAACTCTATTTTTAGAAAATTAAAAGTAAATTCAGGTTTTTTTAATAGCCACTTGCCTTTGTGTTGTGTTTAAAGATGGACCTGTTCGTTTCAACCTGTCAGTGCTCAGATTGTCTCCAGTCACACGCTGTGCGTCACACTTCCTCATCACGTGTCACTGTATTTATTTTTTTACTTGTGACAAATCTTTACACACGATGGTTTGTGTTAGCAGCTGTACGCCATCCATGACTTTTCTGTGTTTGATTTAGCAGGACTGTAACAGTGTGAGAGTGTGCGCTCGCATACACAAGTTTATATAAGCAGAGGCCTTGTGGTTTGTTGAGCGAGGGTGAAAAAAACCCAAACTGTTTTCCACAGGGCAGCGTGATTATTTTTACTTTTTTCAGAGGACCCTTTTTTGATGTAAGAGACCCCTCCCTCACCTCTACAATCCCTCCCCTACCTCCCCCTCTTCTAATAGCAAGCTATCCACATGCCTATGACTGCGCTTGGGGCAAAAAAATAAGAAAGAAAACGGGGATGGGGTATGGGAGGGGAGGGAGAGCCGGAGAGAGGGCGGTAAGGGAAACAGAGCTGATTATCCAAATACAGTCATTAAAGGGGAAATGTGTTTTTCAAGCTGTCAAGATGATTAATGGGCAAGAGCAGATCCTCACAAATGCTCTTGTTTAGTCTAACTGGCAGACACGATCCTGCCCATTGATTTATGGCAGGCCTGCTGTGTGAGACCATAGTGAGGTTAGAGGGTGTATGTGCTTAAGTTGCAGTGTATGTGAGTTTGTGCGGGTATTTGTGTGCACGCACATATGCATATGTGTGGTGGCTGTAGAGGGAGAAAAGGGTGTTTTTGGTCCATATGGCCAGAGGAGCGAGAAGGGATCAGAGAACACAGGAGAACAGTGAACAAATTCACCTCATCAGATTTCGCCCTGTGCACTGACGAATCAACACAAAACAGAGAAGGCGAGCTGAGGAGGTTGTTGTTTTTTTTTTAATCTACATTAGGGCTTCATGATTGAACATCAACAGTAGGATCGATGTTACATCCAGAACGAATCAAACAGCTGTCCAGAAGTACTTAGACTTTCATCTGTCACTTGCCAATATCCCTAGCCACAGATGAGACTTGAACAGAATAAGAAATATTTCTCCCATTGCTCTGCTGTAACTGATTTTATCTGATGTTTCTTTGCTCTGTGTTGTTGATAACATTACCTAACAGAGTCTAAGTCAGTCAGAATTAAGAGGACAGTGGCCTGACATGTTTTTAATACAGATATTTGCTTTCTAGCTGAGAAATACACAAGAATATCAATACTACTGTCATTTACTATATCTGTGGCATGAATGTGAAGGTAGAGCCAGCAACGTTTGCTAGGAGTTTGATGAGAAAATAGAAACAGGATTTCCTGGAACTATGAGTAAGCAGCTTGCTACTTTTAGGGCATTTATGAACATGTCTAGATATTATCTGTTTGTTGTATGTAACAGATCTTAAGTGACCTTGAACTATGACAAAATAGCACGCAACCAAAATGTGCAAATCAAGAACGCAGCCTCTTATTTCAAAAAGCACCAAGCGGGGTAAAGAACATGTAACACCCTTAAGCCAGTGCAGAAGTATGAAAAACTGTACTTCTTTAAATGGCTGGCTACAAAATCTTGTCAGAATATTTATTTTTACATTGAAAATCAACAGTTTGAAGCCTGGAATAAAAACAATTTGGGCCTCTATGGCTAATTTTTCCCTTTAGGGCAGGTGATAAATAGCTTGTAGAGTTTTAGCAAATTTAATGTTTAATATTGTATTAAGACTGTTCTTTTGTTCAGTTTTTCTCGCAAATAGGCCTATGTTTTCTTATTATATTATTGTTCAATATTCAAATTAAGAATCTTTGTTAATTACATTGATTCGGAGGTGCAACTTGCCAGTGTTGCCAACTTAGCGACTTTGTCGCTATATTTAGCAAGTTTTCAGACCCTCTTAGCGACTTTTTTTCTAAAAAGCGACTAGTGACAAATCTGGCGACTTTTTCTGGTGTTATTGGAGACTTATTTATGACGACTTTTTGATGTGAAAGCGCGTATCGCTCTTACTCTCAATAAGCAGCGGGTGCTGCGGTGGGCACCTCGACCGTTCCAAAGCGCTCACGGGCGGAGGATAGTCCTCCCCCCGCTGCTATCAGTGCAGGAGATGTTCACACCTATGCGTTCGAACGGCAAATGAATCGCGCATGACTGTTGTTGTGATTTGGCGCTATGTAAATAAAATTGAATTGAATTAACTGAGATTTCCCCATCATTTTGGCCAAAACAGGTCAAAATGCCAAATATAATGTGAAAAAAATACTAGCAACAATTCAATTCAATTCAATTTTATTTATATAGCGCCAAATTACAACAAAAGTCGCCTCAAGGCGCTTCATAGATACAGAGAAAAACCCAACAATCATATGACCCCCTATGAGCAAGCACTTTGGCGACAGTGGGAAGGAAAAACTCCCTTTTAACAGGAAGAA
>NW_024582772.1:161976-174178 GCF_018398535.1 Haplochromis burtoni
GAAACTCTTCAAATAAGCCATTCCTCTGCAGATGATCTGTTAGCAACATAACTTGGTATAGAATATGGCATGCTAATTATATCTCATGTCCTTGTAGCAGGCAGTCTAGAAGCTTAGCTTAGCAATTAGCTTAGCACTGACCCAGGAAACTGGGAATTAGGTAGACTCGCTCTATCTGCAGGGGACAGAAAGTGACAGTTTGTTCTGTATGAGCTACACAAACACCATGTAACCTGTTAAATTTAGAGCTGCTGATAGCAGACAAAGCTAGACTACCCATTTCCCCTTGTTTTAGGTACCAGCATCTGAGCTAACTAACCAACTTCAGACTATAACCTTTAAACAGTATAAAGAAAACAAGTCTGCATCTGTCTTCTCACTCAACTTTCAGCAAAGTAGAATAATGTGTGAAACTTTTCCTAAGCTGAAAGAAAGAGTGGTTGCTGCAGGAATAGCACTGGATATAAGGGCGTCGATTCTAGCTCAAGTGAGCAGACAGGCTGAGTGAAGTTTTAATTTCTGTGGAATTTCCTGTCACTTAATGACAACCAAAAACATTCAGTCCGAGCTTAACAAACTTTCCTTCACTTGCCCAAACCCGTTAGCTGACATTTTTCACCTGACTAACAAAATGACGTGTCTGCTGTTGCTGGTAGCAGTGCATAGTATTCCCATGAGTTGTCAGGGGAAATATGTATCTGACAAAAGATACTGTGTTACCATATTTTTTTTCCTGCCCACACTCTTGTACTGGATGGTTTACAAGTTTTCCACTTAGTTTATGTCACGTCGTCCATTCCAAGTATCATTTAAAAACCAAACCTTATTTATGCAAATGGTTATAGACCCCACATGGATTACATCTAATATTCATTAATGAAATGTTTCACATGTTGGTTTGAATTCTTGCTTTTAGATTAAATCTCATGGTTTAAGGACATATTATTGTTCTTATTTTTCTAACAAAAAACTTTTCTAGGTATGAATTAAATTAATTTCTGAGAATACTTATCCGGCAAAGAAAGGCATGCACATAGAAACCGAAACTTCACTGATAATGTTTTTCACAGAAAAATATCAGGATCACATATCAGGATCTCCCACATTCTCTCTCTGGGTACTGAAAACAAGAAAAGAAATGTGTCTTTTCTAACAAAAACTTTTCTAGGAATGATTCATGTTAATTTCTGAGAGTACCTGGGAAAGAAAGGCACATCCAGTACAAAGAAACCAAAACTTAACTGTGGAAATGTTTTTCAAGGAAATAGGTATCAGCATGTCCCACATTGTTTCTCTGACAAGTAAAAAACAAGAAGTATCTTTAAAAAAATGAATGTGAATTCATTCTTGTGTTTCTTGCCACAAGTTGGTGTTGCTCTCCAGTGCTCCAGAAAAAAAGAACTCTGTTCCGTTAAACATACATAAAAAAGGTTTACGTTTTTTTGCTTTTAGTATCTTGTTGCTGCTGCAACAAAGTCATAAATGATGTTTCCTCTCATTGCATCGGAATAAATGAGGCCTTCAAGGGATTTCAAAACAAACTCCATGAATTTATTACAAATACTTACTGACCCAGCTCTGATGGAAAGTCCCAGCACACTTGTCCCCTGAAGGTGAATACGTCACTGCTTAGCGGTGCAGGCTGGTCCAGATGGATGGCTAGCAGCTGTTGGCCTACAACCTCTTGCCTCAGCACAACCATTAGGCCTATCTGTCCGCAATTTCCTCATTCTTCCTCAGTTCCCTCTGAAGTCCACTGTGATCGCTTTCCCACACCCCCACAGCTCAGCTACGCACCACACTGTACGTACACTGCAGCATCGTTTGCCCTGAGCAGAGTCGAGCACATTCACAGGACCAATTACCCTGTCCACCCACACATTCACGCACACACACAGGCACGCATGCACACAATAGCACACAGGACCTCTAATAAATTTCACCATGAAGCAAAAGCAGAGAGACACCCATGAGGAGGATGTTAAAAGGAAAAATTTAAAACCAGGGGAAGATTAATGTAGCCCTGCAGAGAGGGGGCCAATTGTGTAATATTGTGCCAGGACATCCTCTGAGTCTCTGAAGCACCACAAAGAGCCGGATATCCCAAACTTTCACACGATAATAGGTACAGATGGTGCTGAGAGGAGGGAAAAGGAAAGGAGGATGGATCTTCAAATCTTTAAAGGTAAATCACAACTTATTGGTGTCAAGACATTTGTGTTAGCTTCCAAATAGAGCAAAGAGGATGCAACAGATGGGTGGAATTTGCTATAATAAATATCATAATAACTCCAATGAGTGGCATTTATTTATGTGACAAAAAGGTGACTTCTTGTAACAAACCCACAGAAAATTAGCTGCTTCCCAACTTCAAATTCATTGTTTCCTGACTGTCAACTTCACTGTTCTGTCTCACCACCATCATCGGGCACAGCAGGCAGCTGTTTTCAAGAGAAAAAAAGAGAGAAAATATTTAGCTGTTGCAGAATCCAATATTTTTTTCATAGGTTATAACAGAAAACTGAGACTGAAAAAACCCTGGACTTATATCAACAGGAGGCTCGAAAGTACATTTAGAAGGTTGGGACAATTTAATTTAATTCAATTCAATTCAATTCAATTATATTTATATCGAACCGAATCACAACAACAGTTGCCTCAAGGTGCTTTATATTGTCAACTAAAGGCCCCAGAGTAATACAGATAAAACTCCCACAATCAGACAACTCCCTATGGCCAAGACTTGGTGGTAGTGGAAAGGAAAAACTCCCTTTCAACAGGAAGAAACCTTTTAACAGGCTCAGGGAGGGGCGGCCATCTGTTACACTGGAGGTGGAGGTGGTGGTGGTGGGGGGTGGGCACATATTAATAGTAACTAATGAAGTTATTTAATGTGATCATATTTAGCCTTAAGGTAGAAATGAACCATTGTCAGCTAAAAGCAGTGCTGCCTAAGTCAACCAGTAGGGGGCGACAGACCAGGAAACCTATGTCGATGTTATTAAATACAATATGATGTTAATATTTATCTTATGTAAAAGTCACAGAGGAAGATATCATATCAGTGCATTATCTCTGGTTTTAGAAAAATAGAGATGGCGTCAGTGAAAATGCACAACTCAAGACTCCCCAGTGAGACGTTACCAGCCAATAAGAAATATCACAGAGGATATGTCTTTTTATATGGTCTGTTGAGTGTCCATAATTCACATTGATACTGAAGATACTGAAGATACTAACACATTTGTCATGTCAACTTAAGCATATTTTTTTAGGTATTTAAGACATTCTGAAGACTGACGCATCACAGAGACGACTCATTGGGGTTCATAGTTTGTGAATTTCACCCAATGTTTTTTTAAAACTTGGAACAACCGTAAGATTGCAGTGAGCAGACATAACTAAGATGGTGCCAAAATGCAACCTGAGCTGACCTGCAATGTGTTAGAGCCAGATAAGTGCTCTTAGTTTTTGGTGCAAATATGCAGCTCTGGAATAAAGAAAGAAGAGTGTAGGAGTTTGAAGAAGGAGTCCAACAAAGTATTTAGCTCTGCGGTGAGCTCACTCTCTGCTCTTCTGCATTTATACTCACTTGCTTCACACACTTAATGTGTGTATAAATGTTGCTGAGTTTATAGCAGCTGCACACTCAACAACACTAAGCCTCATAAATGTGTTTGTGTTTGGAATATAAGTGATGTGTTCATGTGTCAAAGATCAGTGATTAATGACTTACAGCCCTGCTTTCTTCAACTTCCTTACTTTCCAAGCATGTCACACAAATCAGCACTATCACCACATGTCACCATAAGTGACGGCAGCAGGCGGCTGTTGCAGCTCCCGCTTGACCTCACGGTAATAGGAAAACCATAACATCCTTGTCATGTGAAAGCGCTCGTTTTAAGCTGGATTTGGAGTCTTTGCACATTAGTAGCCCAGTTACAAAATCAGTAAGCTGTTCTTTTCAGCTGTTGTTTGATAGACTGAAAACGCAGTGTTAACTGCTTTCGTAATAAGAAAATATTTGGTGATATTTTTTGCAAGTATTATTGGCACTGTGATAGCGTGGACACTGACATTCAGGCCAGGGTGCAGCCTGTTTTTTTTAGAGCTGGGATATGTCTCCCCAACCCGCAACCTTAAAGTGGACAAAAAATAGATGGATTGGCTTGGATGGTAAATGGTCTGTATTTATATAGTGCTTTACTAGTCCCTAAGGACCCCAAAGCGCTTTACATATCCAGTCATCCACCCATTCACACACTGGTGATGGCAAGCTACATTGTAGCCACAGCCACCCTGGGGCGCACTGACAGAGGCGAGGCTGCCGGACACTGGCGCCACCGGGCCGTCTGACCACCATCAGTAGGCAACGGGTGAAGTGTCTTGCCCAAGGACACAACAACCGAGACTGTCCAAGCCGGGGCTCGAACCGGCAACCTTCCGATTACAAGGCGAACTCCCAACTCTTGAGCCACAATCGCCCCATGATGTTCCACTCAACTTACAGTGTTTGTAAGATGCACTTTTTCAGTTTCTCTGAAATTCTTTAACACAGAGAGAAACTAGGTTTAGTGTTGCAGAGAACACATCGATCAGCTACCACATTAAAACCACTGACAGGAGGATAATGTGCTCCATCACATTGCAGAAACTGCTTAGGAATGGTTGGGGGAACACCGAGGCATTGACCCGGTCTCTGAACCCCCCCAGATCCCAATCCGATCAGGCATCCGTGAAATGGACTGGAACAAACGTGATCCACAGGACCCAAAGGATCCATTGCCAACATCCTGGTGCCGGACAAGGACAACCCTGGAGGTCCTGTGGTCAGAGCTGTTTTGGCTGCAGTGACCTAGGCAGGTGGTTTTAATGCTTCAGCAAATGGGTGTAAGTTCCTTGCCATTATTTACCCTTTCCTACCTTGAGAAAATCATTACCACTCACATATCTGTCTATTAAAGCAACTATAATCAATTCAAAGAAAAAGAAAAGAAATAAAGGTAAATTAACAGATGTAATTTGAGAGACATTGTTGGAGCAATAAACTGCAGCTCTATACATCTTAAGTACCCTTTAGTTTTTAGTTTTTATCAAATGCCTTTCGTCAAGGTCATAATGGTACATATCCACTTAAGTCATAGTTAAATAAACCTCTTGAAATGAGAAACAAACAGTAGTCTGCCTTGTTAAGCCTACTGTTTGCTTGAGCCACACCTCTGGACTGACTTCCACCTTATGCTGATTTTACGTCATTACTCACAGCATGGTAAACTGCTGCTAGACTGTGCTGTTATAGTGTAAACTATTCGTTCTGAATGTTGCTTTGTAACTGCTGGACGTGTAAATCTGTATAGGTTACTTTTAAGTCTGTTTAAAAGTGGGATGAAAAGTCAAATAAAATTATTTCAGGTGTAAATGTGAAGCTACAGCTAGCTGGTGGTTAGCTAGCCTAGCATAAAGACTGCAAATAGGGAAAACCGCTCCTCTGATTCTATTTGAAGCTTTAAAAAGTTAGCTACCCTAAAGTTTATTCATGAACAGATTATCTAATATTTTGCCGTCTGCAAAGTCTAAAGAGAACAAGTTTTGGCTTTACTTTAGACTGGTTGAGTTTATCTTTCAGGATCAAATTTTCTTTCTATGCTAAGCTAAACTAATCGCCTGCTGACTCTTGTTCTATATTTGGCGGGATGAGAGTGCTATTGATCTTCTCGACTTACACTTGGCAAGAGAGCAAGTCAGTCGATTTCCCTAAATGTTGCTGTGGATAGAAAAACAAGGGTAATTTTAGCTGATATGGAAACAATAATTAGCCAGCATGTTTAGTAAAACCTCTACCAGTCCAGCTTAAACTGTGCTGGTGTTTCACACAGGCCCAGCACCCACATCTCATCCATCAAAAAGACACAGATTTTTCCAAATCCCTACCTGTCAAACACGCTTATGTATGGAAAGGCAAAGAAAAAGTGCTGCAAAAAGCAAGTGTGTGAGCATGCAGGCTGTCTTGGGCTGTCTGCTGACGTGCTGCAATGTGTTGCAAGCGTGTGTGACAGAAAGAAGGGGGTGAACGGGAGATAAAGAGAAAGAAAAGTAACAACAAAGAAAGAGCAGGAAGGGCGAGGGAAAGAAGGATAAAAAAGGGGGGAAAGAATGAGCATTGGAAAAAAAGAAAGAAAGAGGGAGGAGAAAGAAAAGGGAACAGCAGAAAAAACAGAAAATAAGCAAGTCTTGCATGTGTGGTGGTTCCCAGCCCTGTCAGGGCCCTGTCAGCCTGTGATTTATGGCACCGAGACTGGGAGCAGTCTTCGCTGCCAGCTCAGTATTGTTACAACTGACAGCTAATGAGGCCGGACGGGCTTTCAAGCACAGCACTTAACAGAGGCCTCCATCTTCACGAGTCACAAGCTCGCCTCTTTCTTTTTCTCTCCTTCTTTCTCGGTCCCATTTATTTCTTCTTCTGGGGTGGCAGCAGCGTGGCGAGCTACCACAAGACTTCTGGGGGTGCGGGGAGAAAATAAGGGAGTCCGACAGAGATATATGGGCGGCACTCTGTTACTGCCGCGCTTCCACTCTCTTCATCCTGCATGCTATTAAGCCAGAGGCTCAGCTCATATAAATGAGGGAGAGAGGGGAGAGATCCAGCGACTACACACTGCGTTGCACTTCTCCTCTCACTCCGAAATACCCCACTCCCTCTGAAATGACCCCGCCGAGCAGCCTCGAGTCTGACGTCTCTCTTCTCCGTCGACCTGTGTGCGAGCGAGTGTGATCTGCATGAAGGTAGCTGAAGTTTGCAGCCTCAGCTGCGGTGTCTTTTACCTTCCCTGGGCCGGGCTGCCTGGACCTCGTTCTATAATCACTACCAGAGTCTCTGGCAGAGCTCTCCTCCCCTCACTCCCCTCCACCTCCTCCCTCGGCCCCTGGTTTCTTGTCAGTCGTGATTAATGGCACTAGGGCCCCGGCGCGGCTTACACTGCCAGTTCCAGCGATGTTCCCTTGATACTTAATGAACTCTGACAAACTTCTTTTCCCTTGCTCTGTTGTTCCCTTTACCCTCCACCACCCCGCCCCTCTCTGTTTAAAATGCACAACACAGAGCTGCCACTGCGGCACCTTGGGGTTAGCTCTAGTCCTGTGCAAATTTCTCAGTAGGCCAACGTCTAAAAATAAAGCACCACAACCATTAAAGTGTCAAGACCTCTAGCTGTGTACAACCGCTAGTGGGTTGTTGGTGATTAAAGATTAACTGATGTTTCTTTTCTAATTGCCCCCTATTTCATTTTTGTTATTAGACGTAAGACTTTCATTTGGTTGGGTTTTTCCCATGGTCAGCCTTATCTGTTTCACCTTAATGGCAAATCTGCTGCGAGCCAGCAGGGACTGCCTGTGAAATGTTCAAATCTGGGCAGGCTAAAGTAGCAGGAAAATGAAGCCTTCTGCATGGTGTCCTCAGGGGAAATGAAGCAGTGCTCTTCCGATGGTCTCTGCCGCCACCTGCTGTTTACTTAAAGAAAGTGAAGCTTTGCACTTGTGAGCTTTTGCCTGCATTTCTAATTCACAAAGTTGGATCATATACTATGTGGGCTCGTTAGTGCGAGTTCCAGCTCGTCAACTCAACTCAGGCTGCAACAGGCAATGGCAACAACGGCACGGAGAGTAAAAATAGAGCCATCAGCGGCATTCGATATGTTATGATTTTGTCAACAGACCCAGCCAGCATTATTAGGTTTACAGTGAAAGCATCAAACATGGAGCATGAAGGCCTGAACTGGTCTTACAGCAGGTCAAGTGTTGCCCTCTGGATGGCTTTACAAAGCATAAAACTTGCTGTGGAGTAAGTGAAGATGAGTTGCGTACTTTTAAAAGCTGTATATGTTAGTGTTTTGTGCTTTTAAACATCAGCTGTGAAATGCAGCGCACGTGAAACAAGAAGCACCAAAGCCAGTATTCACTTTGAATGGAATTATTATGTTTTGCATCTATTCATAGAAATCTATAGTACAGTAAAAAACAAACAAAAAAAACACCCATTTTGTTGTCAACTTGAAAGAAACGCAGCTGTGTAACATCAAAAAGGGTCAGAGGTCAAATGCGACATAATATTTTAATGCAAACTATAATGTGATATTCAGAATCTCCATAAACCAGCATCATTTTATCAGTGTTCCCAATAGAAACAAAGCCACCAGAATTTTAATCATAATCTAAGGTCATAATAATACATATTTGACCTTCAAGAAGAGGTCAGAGGTTCAAAGTAATGTGATATTTAGAATCCCCATGTATCATTCCCTGTATTGGGAATAAGGCTTTGTGCTTATTTCTTTGTGGATTTGGGGTTTTTGTGATGTCTTAAGGTTTTGTGAGAATCCTACACTCTTGTTTGTCTCTCTTTACAATTATGTACGTTAGCGTTCTTAGCATATCCTTTGTAGTCTCAGTTTATCTTCTGGCCCTTCCTGGGTCTGGAATATTTAATTTTGTGATCTCTTTGTTTCCCTTGGTCAGGCCTCCTTGTCTGTCTGGTCTGTGTTTTGTCTCTGTGTGCATCTGTCCCTGTGTCAAGTCTGCATATCCTAGTCGCAATCTTAGTATTAATAATGTTTCTTGTTTTATGATCCTCTCTTGTCTACTGTGTGTTCTGTTGGGCCTAACTTTTCCATCTCGTTATTGATGATTTGATCCTGCTGTGTTTCCCATGTGTCTCCACTTCCCCATAATCGCCCTCCTGTCTCAGTCTCCCCCGTCCTTTGGCAGAGTGAGTTGTTTGGTTCCATCATGTTTTCTTGCTCAACATTGGTTTCATTCTTATTTTCCCATTGAATTTGTATTTTCCTGTGGCTAGTTTTCACATCAAAAGGCCCTTTGTTCATTTTCACCTGCCTTCCTGTGTCTGCATTTGCTTTCAACACACCAAACTCTAGCAATATGCCTGTATGCATATTTTCAAATAGTCCTATATAGCATGATTATCACTTTGAGCCTCAGATCAATCTACTGATCTTGAATGAGAGGTCAAAGGTCAAATGTGACATGATATTTAAAACTTTTATACTGTACTTTCTATATGTGGATAATACAGAGCACACTTGTAACCTTCACAGTTTCTAAATTATATGTTTTTGTGTTTATTTTTGACCAATAAATCATTAAGTTGACATTGAAGACCTCATTGGATGTAAGGCAAATTTGAATGGATTGTTAACATGACCCACCTCTACACCTGTACAAGGTTTTATAAGATGATATAAGATAACCTTTATTAGTCCCACACTTGGGAAATGTGTTGTTTCACAGCAGAAAGTGGACAGTGCAAAGTTACAGTAGCAAAAATGAAGAAAAACACTGGAATAGGATAAGATAATAAAAATAAGATACTATGTACAATAGAATATGTTATATTATGTTATGATGTCAGAAAAAGAGGATTGCACTTAGTGTTATTGCACATGTGTAGATGTGTGTGTTTGGTCAGCTGTGAAGTCCTTGTTGTTGAGTCTGACAGCAGTAGGAAGGAAAGACCTGTGGAATCTCTCTGTCCCACACCGTGGGTGCCACAACCTGCCACTGAAGGAGCTGCTCAGTGCTGTCAGAGTCTCCTGCATGGGGCGGGAGATGTTGTCCAACAGGGAAGACAGCTTAGCCACCATTCTCCTGTCACTCATCACCTCCACTGGGTCCAGAGGCATCCTAGAAGACAGCTGACCCTCCGGATCAACCTGTTCAGTCTCTCCCTGAGATTTATTGTTTACAGACAGAAAGAATGACACACGCACACACACATGTCGTCTTTGGCAAATATAATAAGACAAAAAGCTGAAGTTGCACTTATTGCTGTCCTCATTCTGCTTTATAATTTATCTTTCCTTGCATGTTACATGTTTGAAAAGGTTTTTTTTTTATTTTGGGCTTGTTTTTTTTAGACTGCTCAACCAAATACTCTATACAAAGTCTGCATATTTCATATAAGCTATAATCTGACCCAGACTATATATGGGCCATTAAGTAAAGAGAATTTATTGGTTCAAGGTTCAAGGTTCTTTATTTGTCACATGCATAGTTATACAAGTATAACACACAGTGAAATGTAACCTGACACGCTCCTCGACATGTGCAAAAATTGGGGGGTAGGGGAAGAACATTATATATATATATAGTATATACATTGGGTGAATGTGCAGTAGTAGCAGCAAGCAGGTGAATTCTGTACATTAATAAGAATAGACATCTGACTATTTTACAGGATAGACAATATAAGCATATTTAAAATTAAAGGAATTGAAATGTACATTGTGCCTGGTTTAGAGTGTCTGGAAGAGTCCTGTCTCAGTCAATTAGAGATGATGTGAGAGGGTGGGTGTGGGTGTGGGTGTGTGGCTTGGGGGATAGAAGCTCCTTGGTGAAAGAACCCATTTCTTCTTCACTTGCACCTATTATGAGAATACTAGTATTTCATTTAAAATGCTTTATTCACTTTCACATTGATAAGTTGGTGGGTAACTGTGCTTTAGCTCTAGGTATTTAGTATTTAAAAGCACCACCTGGATGTTTAGTGATAGAACTGTGATGTTTAAGTAGTTCATAAGACCGAAATGTGTCACCCTATATGAGAGTACTGAAAAAAACATTATTTTAGGTATTCACAGGTGATCCTAGCTTCTCCTATAAATATATACAGTTATAACAAATTTGCTTTGTTCTGTGCAAACATGTAATAACTCCACAGCAAACCACTGTGAAAAAGAGCCTTTGGGTTTTAACCATAGTCTGTGGCTGTCTTTCCTGTTGTCGCAGTGTCAGAGGTGTCACCTAATCAGCGTGATAATAACCCCCACCATATTAATCTCGTAGGACCTGGCGTCCACATATGTGGACATCACATTTTGGGTTATTTAGACCAAAGTACTCAATTTTGCTCTACAAGGGCCTGATATCCTTTTACGAGGACATTATACTGCTACTGTTCTATCAACATTTTAAATGAATACCCTCATATGTGGCTCTTATTTTTCTTAAAAACAAAAGTAAGGTAAAAATAAATAA
Organism: Haplochromis burtoni; assembly: GCF_018398535.1. Classification (NCBI taxonomy): domain Eukaryota; kingdom Metazoa; phylum Chordata; class Actinopteri; order Cichliformes; family Cichlidae; genus Haplochromis; species Haplochromis burtoni. The sequence goes on from NW_024582772.1 coordinate 173,023, forward strand.
ATAAATAAATCTGGTAATTCTTTGTTTTTACATGCCCCAATATGCCCAAATATCAAAGAGAAATTAAAAATGCATGCCGTGGAAGAGTTCGGGTCTTAGGAGGTTAAAACTATGGTGCACACAGTAAATCATCTGCCCTACAACACTAACAAAACAAAACTGCATCTTCAACTTGACCCCGTAGATAGCTCTGGCTCAGTGAGGGACATGCGGTTTGCTGGCTGTCCGCCAGAGGGCGCAAGTAAAAAAAGCAAAAGATGCCGCACAGTCAAAAGGAAAACGAAAAAGAAAGTACCGGAGGTGTTTCTTATTTGTGTTGCTGTCATCTTAGCAGAAACTACAGGTAAGATGTTGTTGAGCTACAGAAATGTGCCTTCCTGCATATTTAAACTATGTACCATCGCCGTTTCACATGCCACTAGCGTGTTAGAAGAAAAGAGACTGGCTAAGGTTGTTTTACTTAGCAGTGTTAGCTAAACATGACTTAGTGTTTGGCCTCGTGTTAAGCTTTTAAAACGGACACTCAAGTGAAGGTTGAGACATCTTGATAAGGTCTGCCACTGAAAGAGGCTCCTTTCTGTGGGGCAGCAATAATGTAACAACTTGTATCCCGCTGTTGCTAAGCCACGAAGCCCATGAATCTGAATCCCATTCAAATATTTGGATTTTTTCATTTGGTTTAGTTGTATGTCGTACGTGGCTGTCCCATTTTAATAATTTTCATGCTACAGCCAGATGTTTAGGGTCTTTCCTTTTATTCGGCGTACATGTTTCGCCTAAGTGTGTTTTAAATTTAATCCAACGTTAACTTGAACTTTGAAATGCTGCAATGGTGGTGTGTTCGTTTATCTGAGGAAGCAGTGCACACAACTTGTTTTAAACGTTTAATACTGGAAGCAAACCCAGTTTCATTGTTTTTAAAGTTTGCAGCGTTAATAAATATATCCAACACTATTGTATATTAAAAAGCAAAAGGTTGTAGATCAGTAGAGAAATCAAAATTGGATTATATCTCTCCATATGTTTTTAAGTATTGTATTTATAAAAGCCATTTGAGTTAGGTGCTGTCAGAGTCTCCTGCATGGGGCGGGAGATGTTGTCCAACAGGGAAGACAGCTTAGCCACCATTCTCCTGTCACTCATCACCTCCACTGGG
>NW_024582772.1:174398-195412 GCF_018398535.1 Haplochromis burtoni
ATTATATCTCTCCATATGTTTTTAAGTATTGTATTTATAAAAGCCATTTGAGTTAGCAGGGTTACCAGATTACATCTCTGCAAATCTTTACTAAGCAAAGCTGAAATGGCTCCATATCTAGCTCCATCAGGTCAAGTTAGTCAACAGGAAGTTTGCAGTTGTGGTCACAAGTTTAGACACACTCAGCATGGGCATAAATGTGTTGGATGCAATTTGGAGTTTTCAGTGAGCTGTTAGTGTGAAATGGTTGTACAGTCAGCTTTAATGATCGTATGAAAACAAGGGTTGGGTCCACAAATTTAAATTTATTTGGGATTTTCGTTGATCCACACAAGGTCAAGAGTGTACATGCAGGCTCAAATACATCATACACTCACTTAGATGTTTCCATAAATTTGTTTTAACTTGACAAGGCCAAGGACTTTTAATTTAGTCCTCATGACTGGTATGTTATCTTTGCCAAAGGATTTATTTGACAGCACTGACTGTATTCGCCGGTACTCAGCACAATGAGACAGTTCCAGGAGCACGGTGCAGATCTAAGGAGGAGAATTTCACAATTTGGGATGGTCTCCATTCCAGGATTATCATCTCAAACAGCTGTACGTAGGTGGAGTTATTCACACGTTTCACCACTTGGAGTCTTCTTCCAGACCTTGGCAAATTGTTACCCCTCAGATGAGAGTAAATTCATAATGGGGTGTTCAGGAACTACTAAGACTCAAGCCTGCCATGGTCCAGAAACTGCAGGAATACCAGTGAAGCCAGTTTTACATCACCATATACTGAGAGGATGTCGACCAAGAAAGAAGTGATGCTCCCAAATCAACGCCTGCAAGCTTCACTGAAATTTGCAGCTGTCCACATGGGCAAGCCAAATGCCTTCTGGAGAAAAGTTTTAGGGTCAGATAATGACAAGATTTAGTTATTTGAGCACAGTGACAAAATATATGTTTGAAGTGGTCAAGGCAAGGCTTTAAAACCTTCTGAACCAGCTGCCAAGAATGGTGGTGTCATCATGTTCTTGGGCTGTTTTGCTGCCCTGTTACTGGAACACTGCACAAAGTGGATGGAGTAATGAAGAAAGGGGGCTAACTCCAAATTTTCCGCCTCAAATTAGCAGCTAGATGTTTAATAGTTGTACACGACTGTGTGTTGAAACAGAGCAGTGATCCCAAACACACATTAAAACTTGTTTTAGAACGGATAAAACAGGCTAGCACTAATGCTCTGGAATAGTTTTCTCAAAGCCTCGACCTCAAGTATGGAAACTTTAAACTGTGTTTAAAAGCCGAGTCTGTGCCGGGAAGCCTAACAATTTAGTGAACTCTGCCAATTCTGCCAAGAAAAGTGGTCAAATATCAAAGCTTGTTGGTGCTACTTAAGACATTAAATCAAATACAAGCAGGCCTTTATGTGTAAATGTGTGCCTGTATATACATGTGAGCCTCGTGGATTAGAGAAAGTCCAAAATAAAAATAACGTGTACACCACACTCTTTTTTTTTTTTTTTTTCTTTTCCCGTTTGGCTCTTTTGCCATCAGAATTATTGTCTAAAGGCAAAAAAAGATGCAAAATGGATTTTTTTTTTTTTTTTCTTCTCTTAAGATGTGTACTGTGCAATCTTCCACCCAGAAAAAGAACAGTTCAAATAAAATAATTAAAAACACAAAATTACAATGACATTCATGCTCATAATGATTTTATGGAAACATCTGACCACAATTGGATATAAAAATCTATCCTATATTAATATATCTAAATATCTAATTAGTATTAACACACCTGAACACTGCCCTGTTGAGAAAGAAGTGGTGTGCAGCACATCAGTAAGTTTGAATCCAGCCTTCTTTCCTCCACATGCTGTAACCTGTAGACATTGATTTTTTGACATCAGTAAAATGAGTGGTGTTGTTTCTCATGCTGTAATGGTTCCAGCACAAATAAGATCCTGTAGAAACAGCTTGAGCGTGTAGAGACAGAAACAACTTGTCATACTTGGAAAACCACAACCACTGGAGGGGAGATTAATTTGTAACACAGTTTAAAACCAGAGACTGTAGAGCTAATGAACTAATTATGTCACTCGCTAGTTGGTGTCGTCTTGTTGTGAAGCTGACATTACTAGCTATCACCATGTTTCCAAACTGGATCTGAAGACTCGGGGGTGGAGCTGAACAGAAAACCCTCTCTCTCTCTTCTTTTTGTTCTTTTTTTGGTTAATCCGTTTAACTCTTGAATCAATTGAGCAGAAAACTCAAGGGATGAACCAGTGTTGTTTCTGCACCTAACAGACAACTGAGCAGAGACTATATTGAACTCTTGCCTTTTGTCACTTTGTTACTGGCAGCGTGAGAAATGACAAAGATAACAGTTTTACAGGCACAAAGAACTATTGGCTGAAACAGAGGACAAAATATTAAGTAGATTAAGTAGCAGGCCTGAAAAACTATCTAATGCAGATGAGCAGAATATGAAAGTTATGTTCCTCAGAAAAAGGAAAAACTCCAAAGACCTGAAACAGGACCTGGGGCCCTTTTGTTGATCCCACCAGTTCTTTGCTGAGGTCGCATCAGAAATGATCTCAGTGAGAGGGTAGCTGTCAAAGCCATTCTGAAGGAAGGGAAACGGGGAGAAAAGACAGAGATTTGCCAAATTACGCAAGGACTGGACTGAAAATATGTGATAACAGGCCTTAAGGAGTGATGAATCCAAATTTTATTGAAGCAGTGTGGGATCAACATAACAGGAAACGGAACAAAAGGCAGAAACATCGAAAGAAGGAGTTTGAATCTCCTTCGGGAAGCCTGGAGAACAATTTCTGAATCACTGTCACTCAGTGACAAACGAGCTCAGTATACTCCAGTTTAAAAAACCAAACAAACAAAAATGGACTAAACACCAGCCAGCCAAGAACATGTCTTCATTCATTTGGCGACAGATGTTGCACATTAAAACTACAAATAGACTAAAAATCTATGAACAGACCAGGATGCTGTTGTTTGGTTTTTTTCCAATGCGTTAGGACTTTTGAAGTCAGCTGCTTGTCAGCTTAAATGTCAAATTCAACTTTTTGCTTGGAAAAATTTTTTGTTGCTACTTCCATGGCGCGTTTGAGTTTGTGTTGGCTCGCGTTCTGGCTATTTGCACGTGTTTTCTTAAGTGGCAATGCGTTGAGCTGTCTCTAGGCCAACGGTGCTCAATCCTCTTTAAGTGTGACAAGGTCACAGCTGATGTCTGGCTAAGCCTGAGCTGAGAGGAGATAAACCAGTGAGGAAGAAGGAAGCTCCAGTGTGTTACTGCAGCACTTTGTGGCCCGCTGGCAGGATAGACAGTTGTTCTGCGACATGTAGCTGGATGATTGTGTGAGCATTTGATTGTAATTAGGACCGTCGGTGTGAAAACACCAGAAGAGAAGCTCCATCTGCTCATTATTTTCACATGCTGTCTCTCCTGTCTTCTTGCCAGGATGGCACAGTGGGGTGCCGTATTCTCAATAATTGCTGCTCTTGGTGGAGCAGCGCTGTTGGCCTCTGTGCACAAGATTGATGAGGGGCACACTGGAGTTTACTACAGGTGAGCTGTTTTACTTGTTATGTGGGAGATTAGCGTTACACTCCTCTGTTGCACAACTTTCCAGAATCAAGCACCTGCTTCAGATCAGTTTGCTTTTAGCATCTTGTCTGTGCCACGGTGAGCACTGTAATTACCAGCTGTTAGCTATTATAAGCCATCTTAGCTTCAGGATATTTTGATGTCATCACTTGCATGGACATGCAGTAAATAATTGGTTCATTGCATATTTTTCCTGTTTAATTGGAGCTCTTTACACAAATGAGTCCTCTGAAGCCTGGAAAATTTCTAGGTTGATGTTTCTAATTTGAGGTTGGAAGTTTTTTGTTTTAATGATTTTACTGATTCTAACTGTGTGTCACACAGGGGAGGGGCTCTCCTGACCACCACCAGCGGTCCTGGTTTCCATCTTATGCTTCCTTTCATCACCACATACAAGTCTGTGCAGGTGAGTCATGCCGGTCCTTTTATTGGAACTCTCAGGTTAATAATCTGAACATTACTCGCTTTATGTCACATTTTGTCTGTGGGATACAAAATAAATAAAAGGAGTATAAATATTATTAATGTCATACTGTTATTGGTAACACAAAAGTAAACAATTTCACGGTGATTTTGCAGTAAAACAAACAATATTTCCTTACCTTGCGTCATAAATATGCTGTGCTTTCCATGGGGTGGGCTGTATTATGGAGTGATGATGTGAATGCTGGATGTTCTGTTGTTCAATTGTTCTTTTCTTTGAATGAATATCCGTGTGAGGAGGACTGTTCTCCCCATGCAAACTTATGTTTGCACCAAAGTCTTATGTGACCATATAAGCCAAGTGTAAATGATTTCTTTCTTTCTCAATCACTGTTTAAACATAACTTTCAAAAGGTGTGTGCAGAGGAGTGTCTCCTCTACTGTAAAATATAAGTGGGCATGGTTAAGCCATTATATGGCCCGCTCCCAGAAGATTACAGTGTACTTGCAACGTAAGATGGGAAAATATATTAGACACATGAAAAGCTCTTTGTTTAGCTTCACACTAAGTTGTTATATCTTCAAACTGTATTGCGTTTCAAACAAAAGCAGTCTGAGTAAAGATTAGCACGGTGAAGTCAAATTTTGTTAAACATTAATCACTTCCATGACCTTAACAGCAAGTTGGGCCACCTTTAGCAGCAGCTACAACCAGATGCTTCAGGTAACTGGAGCTCGGTCTCTGGTGTCAGTGTCCACCCTTCTTGTAGCCCTGTAGGAGAGAAGCTTCTCTTTTCAGATCCAGACACTCGTCTCTACAGAATGTTTTCATACACTGTTCATTCTTGATTGTTGATCTCTTCTTTCTTTTCAGGGACTGGCTGCAAAATACGCTAATCATAAACAAAGCAAAGATGCTTTGTATCAGATTTAGCTACAAGCTACTACCTGCAGTCGTTGGGCAAGGGGAAAAATGAAAATGCAGTTTTATGCAATTAGTGGTTTGAATGCAGCTGATGGTAATCAAGAGTTTCTTGTTAAAGCTGAAGCAACTTATCAGGTTGAGTTCTGTCTTTGTTTTGGCTTTAGTAGCTAGGGGCATGGATATTATTTGTTTTCCATACAGCCCAATTGCTTTGAGGTAAACCACTGTATTTGTGAAACATTATTGCTTCTAGCAAGGGGGTTATGGTTTTGGTAGCCTTTGCATGCATGTTATCGTTCTGTTTGTAGCTCAGTAATAATCATATTGTTCCAAGAAACTGGACAAACCGCAAGACTTTTGGAAAAATGTCCTTTGGACAGATGAGACTTAAGTGGAGATGTAATGCAGAGTGCCACAGGTGGTGAAAACCAAACACAGCATATCAGAAAAACACCTCATATTAGCACGGTGGTGGGGGGCTGAGGACCTGGGCACCTTGCTATCCTAGTATCATAGGGTCAAATCTGTCTGACAGCTTAAGCTCGGCCAAAATTGTGTCATGCAGCAGGACAATGACTCCAATGATGTCACATGCATGAACAGGACCAGATCAATGTTTTATTGTGTCCTTATATATGAAGCTTTGGGACTGAAAGAGGGTGCGCTTTATTTTCTGCATGACTGTGCATAGACAGAAATATGATGCAGAGATAGCGGTCTACGTCCTGAAAGATATAGAATAAATATTTCTGAGAAACACTGAGCAGTGTATTCTTTCCATTTTTGGCGAGTGCGTATGACAGCTGTGAATGGAGGCGTAATTCATCATTCCTCCTTGTGAACATGATATCTTAGGGATTAATGGAATGTTTGGCACAAGCATCGAGTTGAACTGAAGGTGGAGCTGATTACAATTTGGTGGTCACAGGTCACTGAGGGCTCAGTGACCTCACAAAGGACATTTTGACTATGACTGATGAAGTGATGCCCTTTTACGTCCAAAAGGTTAGAGGTCAAATTCACTGTGGCATCACAATGATTTCCAAAAACACTGTTAGTTGGGGTTATTTGGTGTTACAACCAAAAAATGTCCATTACTCTTGTTAAATAATCCCATCCTTCCATCCAAGTCATCCTTCATCCTCCATATTTTGTCTCCATTTCTGTCTTCATTTATTTATTTGTACTATTTGTATTTATATTTTCTATTTCTATTGTAGAGAAAGAGCTATCAATCTGTCAATCCTTTCCGTGTCCGGGCCGGGTGAGGTTTCCCGTGTTGAGTCAAATTGTATATATTAATTGGCATCTGTGGGTGGACAGCAAAGAAAGAATTTCATTGCACAGAGAAATGCCTTTTCTCTTGTGACACATGACAATAAACACTTTGAATCTTGAATCTTCTGTAATGTTAAGACAAAGACTGCAGGACCACATCTCATCATGTATACGGAGTGCTCTTGAGTCCTGATATTAGCAGGGAATGATCTTCACGTATTTAGAATTAAGACCACATTAATTAGGCTTACGAGGAGAAACAAAATGATTCCAGACTGAGATGTTGGTCAGGCTCTCTGTGGTGCTGCACTGGTACATAATTACAATGTGATGTCCTGTTGCTGTGTTTCCTCTGAGTCCTACTGGTTGAGTGTTTTTATTAGCATGTTGGAACCAATAAAAGGAGTTTGAAGTGTTGAAAAACAACATGTCGAATATGTGATCTTTATCTCGTAGACGACGCTGCAGACAGATGAAGTGAAGAACGTACCATGTGGAACAAGGTTAGTTTGCTGTTTTTGGATTAAGCAGTATCAGATGTGGTTTCGAGCCTTATTAAACTCAGCATTTATCATGACACAATAGAGACTCCCACACACAACCTCCAATGCTGCAGGGATCAGAGGTTCACCAACGTGTGTCTGAACTACCAAAAAAATAGCCCCTGTCAGTTCACACTGGTGTTTGGGTAAAAGCTTTTGAATGAAATGCTGCTTTTTTGTGTCTGTTTTCAGTGGAGGAGTGATGATTTACTTTGATCGCATAGAAGTGGTGAACTACCTCATTCCATCGGCGGGTAATTTCAGCGTTTCACCACTCAGTGTGTTTATCCTAATATCATTGGGACAGCTGTAACTCCATATATAAAAATGTAATTTTTAAAACTTCTATCTCTGCAGTGTATGACATAGTGAGGAACTTCACTGCAGACTATGACAAAGCCTTGATATTCAACAAAGTTCACCACGAACTCAACCAGTTCTGCAGCGTTCACTCTCTGCAGGAGGTCTACATCGGCCTGTTTGGTGAGGGGCGCGGGGGCTTCAGGGCGCCATTGTTAACAGTTGGAGAGCCAGACGTGTTTCAGAGCTTTTCATGTTTACCTGCCTTTTTTGCACACTTTTCCGCCACAGACCAAATTGATGAAAATCTGAAGTTGACGCTACAAGAGGATCTAACAAACATGGCGCCTGGACTTATCATTCAGGTAAAGGCAGAGGATCAGACAGACCCCAGGCCAGAATGAAGTTCAGTGTGATTGTAAATATGAGGTCAAAGCTTTGTCAGTTCCAGTTTGCTGACAGCACAGGGTGTACCACACAACAGGGCTTTCTTTGCATTAGCTGACTCGACAAAACCCAAGATTCAATGAGAGATAATGGGGAATGCATGATCGGGTACACCCTTTGAATACCAATAAACCCTACTGAGCCTTAAAGTCTAGACCAGACTTAGAAATCAGGTCTAAAAAGTTTTTCTACATTACTAATTAAGTGCATGGTCATTTGTAGTAATGTGCAGTTCTTACTGCTCCAACATATACTCATACTACAGTATAGTAAAACACAGCTCTACAGGTTTGCATATTCCTCTGTCCTCTCTCAGACTCTGTTCCATGTACATCATGTACATGGAAACATTACCTGCTCTGGATCAGTCAGCTTATATTATGCTAACATTGTGATCCACATTGTGATCTCTTATCATAATGTCTCATCATACAGTCCCGATCCAGTGTAAGACCACTTGAAAAATGTTAAAAAGTCATATTTTGCATGGTTGGATCTTAACACGTTTCCAAGTAGAGCTTCAACATGCAACAAGAAGAAATGGGAGTGTGACAAAACATTTTTTGAGCATGCAATATATTGAGAAAAAAAAAACACTTAAACTGAAACAGGCTGTTTTACAGCTGATCAAAAGTTTAGGATCACACCTCCAAAAAACCCTGTAAGCCCCTCAAAAGTTCCAAACACGAACTCAGTAATGAGCAGCTCCACCGTTTTTGTTTTCACTTCAAAAATTAGTTGCGGCATGCTTAATGCAAGTGTTTCCATGAGGTGAGTGGGAACATTTCACCAAGTGGTAGATGAAGACGAAGGCGGCAGCATGAAGGGCATCTACTGTCTGGAACTGTTGTTCATTTTTGTAAACTTCACTTGCCATCCATCTCTAAAGGCTCTCAATTGGATTTAGATCAAGGGAACAAGCAGAATGGTCCAAAAGAGTGATGTTATTATCCTGGAAGAAGTCCCTTGTCCTGCAGTCATTGTGTACTGTAGCGTTGTCCTGGTGAAAAACACAGGCGTTAACACAAAGACGAGGGCCCTCAGTCATGAGGGATGCTCTCTGTGACATCTGGACATGTTTGACACCCCTGCACCTCCTCAAGCTTCATTGTTCCACTGAAGGAAAAAGCAGAGAATAAAATGTTCTTCCAACTTTACTGACCCATGTTTGGTGCTCTCCTCCAAAGTCCAAACAGTCAGTTTTGTGGCGTTCAAGGAGGCGAGGCCTTTGAAGACATTTTTTGTCTTTGAAGCCCTTCAGTCTCAGATGCCGTCTCATGGTTATGGGGCTGCAGTCGGCACCGGTAACAGCCTTAATTTGGGCTGAGGATCCAGTGTCTTGACGGACAGTCATGACAGCGTGACTATCTGACAGAAAATGACAATGAATCCACATTTTTGCACAGATTTGACCTTTTAAAGCAAGCAAAATATTTTTTTTTTGTTGCCATTCAAGTGGTCTTAAACATTTGACCAGGACTGTATGTTATTATGTCTTCATTAAAGTGGAAGCTGTGGCTTTAGTCTCTGCATGCCTTGTTAATTAGCATACCTTTGTGACTGAGTAAGACTGTGTTGATAAGATAACTTGGTTAAAAGAGTTTATTTACATTATAAAGAAGGCCTGACTGTAGATCTGTCAGCCGTTTTAAAATTGCTGTTGCTTAACCTTCCTAAGATCTTCATTTTGTTTGCTTACTCTGTAGAAGAAGCAAAATGTAATCATGCTGGTGCAGCTAGAACTCCTCCGAAAAACAGTCAGTGCCAGATGTTCAATCTCACTTCCAGCCTTTGTGCTGCTTTAGCTTTCTCCTTGTTTTTGTTGCTGGACACATGTTAGAGTGGTGTCTGTGTACTCTAACGGTTGCCAAGAGCACCAGCGAGAGTTATTCCTAGGTTACTGATGCAACAGAAATTACAGTTCGTCTGGGAAATGAAACACTAGTTTATTATACAACTGAGCTGTCTGAGTCAAACAAAATGCAAACATGGATCACATTTGTGAATCAAATTCTGACCTGTAGATATTTATTATAAAGGACTGAATTTAGTTATTCCAAGAAGTTCAGATTGGTTCAACCCCAAACCTGATTTTAATGTTTTTAGAGTACACATATTATATAAAAAAGACACTAGAGGCTTTGTGTTGTCTTTTTTAGCTTGGATGCTTTCACTTTCAGTTTAGGTGAAGTTCCCTGAGGGGCGTTATTATTCATCCTCTGTCGACCTTTTCTGATCTTGAATGCTGACTGAATATCTGGATAGCAGGGGGTCTGACTCTGAATCATTCCTTTGGAAAGTGCCAAATGTTTTCTTGTTCTAATAAAGGGAAAGCTCAAATGAGGTGACAGAGAGGAACATTACACATTTGTAATCATTTACACATGATAATTTTAGCCTAATTAAACCCAGTCTTCAGTCCATAAAATTGATTTACAAAGGCTCTCTCCCATAGTTTGGATCAAATCACAAAACAGTGTTTCTTTGAAGTTACAAGGGAGCCTGATGATTTTTTTTTTCTTCTTCCCCACTGTTAATTCACCTCCTCACTGCACTCATCAGTGTAGCCATGTGTCAGTCCGGAGTGTTAAGGGCTTCACTGGGCTTTACTCCTCCACACATGGTTACTCTAAATCAACAGGAACTGCTGAAATAACAGTTTCGGTTGAGAGTTCTTAAACTGGACTTCACTGGGCCTGGGCTCCTCTCCAGCAGGAGCTTCTCTGGTGGTAAAAAGCTCTTTTTATGGTCTTGTTGGTCGTTGCATTCCATCTGAATGTTTTTCCTGTCCCGTTTATCCACAGGCGGTCCGTGTCACAAAGCCCAACATCCCAGAGAGCATTCGCCGGAACTACGAGCTTATGTGAGTTTTGTTTTTTGATTTGTTTTTCTTCTAATTATTCCACAAGGAATATGAAATGGGGAGGAAAAAATAATATGATTCTTCTAGACTTCTCCTTTGGGGATGTTTATAAGGATTGAATGAGAAGAATATAAAAAAATAACTTGAAATTAAATAATTTAATACACTTAAGTCTTCCATGGACGCCTATATGTTGTTACATAACGGACAGAATTTAGATGGTACTTAGTCATCTGGTCTTTGTTACCCGTGGGTGCATTTACTCTATTACACAATACTATGTGTAACTCTGACTTGTCTTACTGGGAAAGCATGCTTAAATGAAGATCCTTTAAGCTCTCTATGCGAGGCGATGGCAAACATTCAACGCAACTGTAGAAAAGTGAATAATTCACAGAGATCTGTTGTGTGTGAACATGTAGCAGAAGATCCACAGCGGTGAAGTGAGCACCCACATTCACTCTGACCATAAAACAAACTACTTTAAATCATCACAACAGTACTAATGACCCTAAATCCATCAGAGCAGAACATCATGTGTAGACCTGCATATGTGATCACCATCACTTACTCACTACATTTGTTAAACATTCCATAGCACGACATTCAAACAGATTTCTATATTCTTTCATTACTACATGGAAAACTGTGTAACTGTGACCCACTGCCACCAGCACAACTAAAAGAAAAAACACACAACTGAACTCTTGACCTCATGCTGGTGGTGTACGCTCCTACAGACGGCACAGGTGAGCTGTTGTCCACTTGGAGTCTGTGTGAAGGATGCGTGTGTGTTTGGTGTCACATGGACAGGCTGAGTGGTCACAAAAAAAATCATCGGTGTGCTCGTGGACTTGTTTGCTGCTTTCCTTCAGGTTCTTACAAAGTTTACGGCACTCAGACGCCCATGTTGTGCATACTGACAAAATAGAAACTGTGGTTTCTACGTTGGCCATAAGTGAGAGAACGGAGGTAGAATAAGCAGTAAATCAGCTATTTTTGCCCCGATGTAGGTACAGCATTCATATCAACCTGTGAGTGGAGGGAAAGCAGAGCTGAAGCTCTGAGTTTTATTGGGAGCTCCTCTCTTATTCACATGCGGTCACTACAATGGAAACGCAACATATTTTTGATTCGTCTCATTTATTTATTTTATTTTTTTAAATTAATTTTACACACCAGATGCTCTTTCTGACACAACACCTCTGATCTGATTCTCTATTCAGTGATGTTTCTTATGAAAGGCAAATGTGTTGATACACCGTAGAGCTGTGAAGCATCCAAGTCTTCCAACTCAAACATGGGGCTCTACCTGCCGTGGCGCTTCTGAATAAGGGAGCAGCCAAAACAAGCTTGTGCTGCTGAGGAGTTCGATTGATAAAACCTTTTGGGTGGGAGCCTAAAAAAGTGAGTTTTATTTTTCTGACCTTCTAAAAAGTGGAGGTTCTTGGTTAAGCAGTGATGTGTGTGTAAGAGTTAAAAAGCTGCACGGATTAAAACCAACGTTTTTTTCAACTCGTTGATGCAGTCATGGAAAAACTGGACCCAGAAGGGAAACGGCTCTAGCCAAGGGCTCTGCAGTAACTCACATCTATTTAAGCAAAGAGTGCATGCATGCATGCATGAGTGCGTGTGTGCGTGCGTAAAATTATGAAGAAATGTTCACACTAGCCACAACAGTGAGCTGTGTACTTCGACAGCTTGATAAGAATCTAGTCTCTTGTAATAAACTGATTCCTTTTTAAATAAGTCTCCAGTATCGCTACTTTCACTTTGTTAGATTCGTACCTTTCTGACCTGTGGGAGGCAGTAGCATCTGTATTTCTGGTACTTTGTTTAGACAGCAGCACAGGAAGTCAGGCTTTTTATCCTGTTTTCCTCTATAACTGCTGTTTGTGGAGGGTAATTAGATCTTCGATTCACGTGTTTCTTTCAGTTTTGTTTCCACGACAGACTTCGTTTTGGTTTTTGTTCTGGACAGTAATAAAAATATCGGGAATTTGAAACTTGAGATCATAGTGTTACAAAAGGCAGTCCAGACTGTGGGAAAGGCATTAGTCATTAGTCTCCTGAGTGGACACTAGTGGCTCCTCTGAGGCTGAAGGTAAAACAGAGAATTAGTGTGCAGGCTGAGGAATTTTGCTGCAAGACGTGGTTTGGATGCCAGAATAACAGATTTGAGATAAAGGTTTGGAAAGTTGTGGGGGCAGACGCAGGGTTGAGCTCCTTTGCCAGTGTCTGAGTGCTGTGTCATGCCCTTCCACAAACCTTGGAGCTTCTTTGGTAATGATGTTGATTTCTGTGGAAGTTAATATTGAAACAAACCACAGACATCCGGCAGCAAGCAGCTCCCAAAGTCAAGCTTGCACACAGAAGTCACATGTAGCTCTCAGTTAAAGCATTTTTGTTTTGTTTTGTTTTTTTATTAACTGCTCTTTAACATGTTCGCAGGGAGAGCGAGAAGACCAAGCTGCTGATCTCCCAGCAGACACAGAAGGTTGTGGAGAAGGAGGCAGAGACGGAGAGGATTAAAGCGGTGATAGGTGAGAAACTGAAGCGAGACTGTCGTGTTGAGAGCGCTTTGTTCAGAGACGAGTTATTTGCACTCAACGTGCTAACATGCTTGGATGTTTTGGGGTTTTGTTTTGTTTGTTGTAGAGGCTGAGAAAGTGGCTCAAGTTGCAGAAATCAAGTTTGGACAGAAAGTCATGGAGAAGGAAACGGAAAAAAGAATCTCTGAGATTGAAGGTTTGTATCCAGCAGTGAAGGAAGAAGAAAGAAGAGTGATTGTGGTGCTTTGCATTCAGCGAGGAGAAACGATTCATTCATCACCAGCATGAGTCAGAACCATTGATACAATGTAGGAGGGAGACATGCTTTTACTGTGTTATTGCCAAATTCTGACCCTGCTATTCAAATGCGGTGGCAGAAATGGAGCCTCATCAGACCAGGCAACGTTTTTCTAATCGTCTAGCCTCAGCTTTCTGTTCTTAGCTGATAGGAGTGACACCCAGTGTGGTCTTCTGTTTCTGTAGCCCAGATGCAGATATCTTGGCTGGACACGCTCTGTGTTTTGAAATACTCCTCTGCATACCCTGGATATTGGGTATAAGTTGTTATTTGATATACTGTTGCCTTCATATCAACTCAAATCAGTCTTGCTATTCTCTTGATGGCATTTTCACCCAGATAACTGAGGCTTACTGGATATTTTCAAACAATTTTCTGTAAACACAAGAGATGCTTGTGTTGGGAAAATCCCAGCAGTTTCTCAAATACTCAGAGCACATGCAGTCACTTATATCGTCATTCTGTATCCATCGAGTGAACTGCATTGTGAGTACGGTACAGGTACAGTTTTATAAATCTGATAATGGAAAGTGTAAAACTCAGCAGTAAGTACTGCCACATGTTTGCTCTTTTCCAAGGGCATTTGTTTTGGCTGCTGCATTTGGGAGTTAGCGGTTGGGTCAAATACATATTTGCAGAAAATCCTCCAGCTTCCCGCTCTCTGACGCCTACGGTAGAGTTTTTGTTAAACTGCCATGCCGCTAATGATTCATATGAGTTTGTGTTTGTGGTTCATAGACGGTGCTTTCTTGGCCCGGCAGAAAGCCAAGGCTGATGCGGAGTTCTACACGGCTCAGCGAGCGGCTGAGGCCAATAAGGTAAAGACACAAACACATATTGTGGTTGACAAATGTGGGCTGCAAAATTACCTTCCTTCACTGGAATCCTGTCGCTCCCTCTCACAGCTCAAGCTAACACCAGAGTACCTGCAGCTGATGAAATACAAGGCCATCGCAGCCAACAGCAAAATCTACTTTGGGAGCGACATACCACAGATGTTTGTGGACTCTGGCTCAGCAGGGAGCTCCATCAAGGCCTCGGCAGCCATGGACATTGTTGCCGAGCACATCATGGACCTGGATTAGGCAGGAAAGTAGTGGCACCTGCTGGAATGTTCAAAGGCAGAGCACTATCAGCTGAAGGAGATCTGCCTACTGCGGGTCTGTACTTCTCAACACATCTGAATTACTGCTAGGAATCCCTGTTCTCCAGCCTCAGAGCAGACAACATGAGCATTCGCTCTGTCCTGATGGCCACTGAAGTCCTCTAAACACGGTGTGATTAAAATCCGTTATTGTCATTTAGCAAAATAAGAATTTAAAAACTTGTCCTTGCTACTGCTGCTGCTCAGTTTTTGATTTTTTTATGGTCTGTGCATCAAGCCTACGTAGCCAAAGCATCAAGGATCCCAAATCCATCAATACTTTGTTTGTACCATCCATTCCACTAAAGTAATGGCTGTATTCCTCAAGCATGCCCACAGCCAACAATGTCAAAGGTTGTTCTTTTTAAAGGGTACCTTTAAACACTGCCCGTCTCTATGGGGAAGTCAGCTGATTGGTCTCATTCATGTCAGGGTAGATAAACATGCTTTAATTAGTTTTTGATACGGTCATTATTTAAAAAGGAAAATAACCATCACAAAGCAGGTTGAGCGTTTGGGTGAATGTTCTGCAGAAACCGTGCTGTTACTCAGTTACGTGTTTCACATTTCCACACAGACTGTAATCAAGAGTGTTTTTTTTCTCTGCTCTCTGCCTGAAAGACGGACCAAATGTGTCTCTGAGGATGAATGTACTGAGGTAGCTGTTCACTGTCACATTTGACAACATCACTGGATTGCTGCAGTTTGTTTTTTCAACTTGTTTTGAACGCTGGATTTGTGCACCTGTGTGAAGTTGTTATATATTTTCTGTATACGTGTTTCTCACATTGAATAACTGATTAAGAGACTATTTGTTTCTGGAGTTTTCTTCTTCTTTTTCCACCTCCACTGTGAAAGAAACCAAAGTATTCATGTGTGACATCAGCTTCTCACAAAACTATTAAGCAAAATTTTTATGCAACCAATTTCGTGGGCGTCCTGTAAGACTCTTCATAAGACAAGAATTAATAATTGCCTTTTAGTATTTGGTGGCGTGACGCAGCTGTGGAGGAGGAACACTCTAGGATGTAGTAATGATGACGAGTTTTTAACCATCCAGAAATTCAGTCTGTAGTTTTCCGTTACTCACTTCAGTGATCTTATAAACGTCATACGATCCAGTGATTCTGAAAACAATCTGTTGGGAAATCTTCATGAGTCCACGTTGAGTCATCTCTGAGGTTTTACAGCCAGGACGGTTTGCAGAATGCACGACTGAGCGCTGATAACCATGTGCTTAAATTTCCAAAGAACCAATTGGTGTGAAGGACCGACTGGTTTAGGGGAATTGGCGTGCTCGGTATAAGCAGCGTCACTGTGAGCAAATATTTCTTTAGGCCAGGAGCCAAATGGCGTTTTTACAAAAAGTTATGATTATTTTAAGATTTTCCGTAATCTGATTCGTCTGTCATTTTTTAATTTCTTGTAGCTATATCTTCACATCATGTGTTAGTGGACACACTTTTAAAGAAAGTGGACCACTTTGCTATCAGTGATGTTTTTCAAAGGGACTAGCACCCACCCACGCAAATGTTTTTGTACTGACTTCAGCTGTGAATGTACAATCAAGGCATTGTCTTCTGATAATAAAGTACTGTGTTTTCTTCTTTGCAGTTTAGTGTATAAGATTTATATATTTATATATTAAAACTGGTTTTAGATTTGGCCCCAGGGCTGAAATTTGGGTGACGGTTTCTTTTAAGAAGTTTGAGTTTTCAATATAAAGTTTCCTCTAATCTCTTAAAATGTGATTTGTTTGTTGTTGTTTTTGTGTTTGTTTGTTTGTTTGTTTGTTTGTTTGTTTTTCACTGTTTTTAACCTTCTACTGCATGACTTTTTAATTTTTTGGGAAAAAAACATTTCTCATTTTGGGGGAGCTTTAGGGCCCCTAATAATATATCAATCATAAAATTTGACACATTTGACCCTAACCCCATGATCGTGCGCAAACACACACACACATGTTGTGTTTCCATCCCTTTTGGGGACATTACATTAACTTACATTCATTTCCTGGAGACTTATCCTGGCCCTTCCCATCACAACTGGAATATTTCTAACATTTTGAGTTATTTTCAGCACTGCTCAGTGTCAGTCATTGTTAATCTTCAAAACTGACTAGGTTACTTTTAAAAATATAACACTGTCAAAAGTGTTCATTTAACACTCAACAGTGTTGTATTTAACACTCAGAGGAGTGGACCCATATACACACTCTCTAGTGTTAATTTAACACTGGAGATTTTGCTGTGTTACAATTTGCAAGACCGCACAATGTGAGTGTGTAAACAAATTTGTGTCCCAACAACAATAAGTAATACACGGCCACAGACACAGTTACTTTACCAACTGACCAACTAAGTGTCCCTCAAACCTGATTCAGGGATCCACTACTTTACTGTCACTCCCTGAAAGCTCACTGCCCTCACTTTCTGAGGACAGAAAGTGCAGTTTCCTTCCATAAAAGGTTTTTACATTCATGTCCTGTAATTATGAGTAGATTGTAAAGTAAAAAACATTGACTATGATTATATAAATACACCCAAATACATCTCTACACACATATGCAGATGCATTATACTGCCTGAAAAAAAATAGGCTAACCGCACAGTGTTGCCTTGAGGCAACGAATGAAAATGAACAGTTTTGCTGTATAAATAAAATTTAAAAAGTAGAACAAACATTCAAATATGCTTCTTAACATATTCATGCACATACAAGTATTTTTATATACATTTATTTCACTATAAACATGTAAAATTGTGATCTTTATCTTGCCTCCTAATGGAGATGTCGCTTGTAGTGCAGCTTGCAGAAAGTCACACCACCTTCAACTCATCATTTTATTGGAAAGAGATGTAGCATTATTTGAAGAAAAAAAAAAGGTTGTTTTGTTTTGTTTTTTGAAGGGCCAGTGTAAGGCATGAACATGTGGTTTGTTGCCTCAGGGCAACGCTATGCAGCGGAGGGTTAAAGAGTCTTCTAGAATAAAAATCAAGTTTTGTGTAAGTTCCAGGGAAGGAGAAAGGAGTGACATTTAGTTGCTCGATGAGGCGGGGGTGAATTACATGGGAACCACACTAATGAGGCTTTAAAATGCAGGCTCTTTTTCCCTTTTATTTTCCTTCTCTTTTTATTTTCTTTCCCCAAAAGAATCAAAGCTTAGAAACAAGCCACAATGGCTTTTATATACACAGATTTGTATTTTGAATTGAATTCCAAAGGACTGTTTGAGGAACACTTGCTTTGGAGAGGACCGCTGTTATGTCACAAAGTGTGAATGTGAAGAAGCCTCTGTGTTGTAGATTTGCTGAAGAAATGTTTAAGTAAAGCTCCATCACTACTTTATACGTGGGAGAGCATACGACGCCAGCGAGCAGAGAAGCGGAGGGAGCTGTTCTGCTGCTGGAATAGCAACGAGGCCAGATCGCGCTACGGTGGGGAATCAGGGGCAGCGGGACAGCGCCCTACCTCCCACGGCGAGACGGGCTGGTGCCGATTGGCGTGCTACAGGAAAGCGGCGGGCAGAATTAAGAGCTCTGCCCATCCGGGCACGCCGAAGCAGAGACACTGATAGGACGGCGAGGACGCCGCCGGGTTTCCCCTTCTGCTCTGATTGGCTGGATTTTTAACTTTTAGTGACTTTTACGCCGTGGCGGACGCCACTGGACTTTTAATGTTTGTGTTTTATTGATTTTTATTGTGTGTTTTCCCTGGCCAGGGTTGTTTTAATTCCTTTTACATTTTTAACTGTTTTTGTATAATAAATTATATTTTAGTGAGGTAATTTTTAATTCAGTCTATTCCCTTGGCTGCTCCACAGCTCTATCCGTTTTTTGTGAGGGTTTCCCTCCTTTAATAATGTCAATAATATTCACTATACACCAAATTGTTCCTCTTGACTCTATCGTGGCCATTTTTGGCCAATTGAAACCCATTATAACCATCTTTTTTGATTCCTTGTTATTGACAGTACTATAACATGCGGTTTAGGTAAAATTGCTTTCATTCTAAACTCAACACATGAAAATTGTAGTTTTTAATGTTTTTTTTTTTTTAACCAAATTACATCATTTACCCATTTTTGGCCAAGCAAGCAATTTCATGTAATATTCCGAGTTTCTAGTAGCGGCATTTGATGGCCTACCACACTCCAATGGACCAAAATAATGAAACAATTTTGACGTAGACTGGAATAAATAATGACGCATCAAACATTACATAGGCTGCAGTGAATTTCTGTGGATGCAGGATATTGAGCTTTGAGGTTCCCAGTCAAACTTAGCTTTGAAGCACATGTTAAAAGCACTTTTACTCTTGTATTTTTCATAAAAAGATGCCATACCCAAAATAACTCTAAAAAACCAAAAACCAAAAAAGAAACCTAATTACAGGACACTTTGTAGAGTTCAAAGCTGCAGCTGCAGCACAAACAACGACAAACACTGTTTGTAAACGTGTCCTGGAGTTTCTGCAGGTGTAGACAGAGCTACTGCTGAAAGTAAGCCTAACAGCTTCCAGATCATTTATTCTGCCAATATGGCAAGAAGGTCATCACTGCTTCAAGCACTGTCTATATGATCTGGTCAGAGAGCAAGGACAGCAAGCAGTCCTCTGCCCTTGAAGAAAAGACATCTGCCCAAGATGAAGAAACTTCCTCTCCAGAAGATGAGGGGACAATCTCCAAAGAGGCTGACTGCATCACCACTGATGATGAGTACTAGCCAGTGCCTGAATCCTCTTCTTTGGGGGAGGATTGGGGTTGGGGGCATGGAGGTGGAGGCCGAGCAGCTGATGGAAAAGAACATAGGAGCATTTTCTGAGACCGAGGAGCCGGTGACTGAGTGGATCCCTCATGAAAGGAAAACCATGTGGGTCCCACCACTGAAGAGAGACTGCTCTACAATCCAGTACCCACTGGTATCAAACCAGGGCTCACCCTGTATGCAGTTCCCTGCATTAGCAGCCTGAGATCTACTTTTGACTTTTTTATAACAAAGGAGATCTTTTAGCTGCTGTGCACCCTTACAAACCTGCACGGGAGGCGAAGG
Organism: Haplochromis burtoni; assembly: GCF_018398535.1. Lineage (NCBI taxonomy): Eukaryota > Metazoa > Chordata > Actinopteri > Cichliformes > Cichlidae > Haplochromis > Haplochromis burtoni. The sequence continues at coordinate 193,837 of NW_024582772.1, forward strand.
TGTGAGGACTGGAGGATTATAGATGAAGTGGAGATGTGAGCCTAAACCAGAATAAAGCAATACATAGCATGTTGGATGACAACACTGGAAGTTCTCAGGAAGTAAAAAAGGGAAAGGGGTTCAGACTCCAACTGACGGAGGAGCTCCGAGGACAATGTCTTGGTCACTCCTCAAATGAAAACTGGCACAGGGGAAACAACCCAGAGCTCCCCCCCCCCACTCCTCCAGTTGGAACAGAGGAAGATTTTGTCTGTCTTTGGCTTCACCAAAACTACCACGGCAATATCCCACATCCCAAAGCAACGGAGGAATGCGCTTCTTTTGACAGCAACACACAAGGAACCAGCAGTCAGTGATGGGGAATAGAGGATGCCTGGAAACAAGAAGCAATCCTGGACTACAATAGACACAAATACAGCTTAGATAACTTAGAGAGGATGTTGGCACCTCAAGTTGTTGAAGGAAAACTAACTGACGGCTGCTGGCTCTTTTCTCCAATCTCCTGGATGTCTTGGGATACGATGTCTTTGTCCCGCCGGAAACAACTTCTAATTTCAGTGGCTATTTGGTCATTAAATTGTCTTTCTGGCCACTAACACACCATTTGTGATTTTCTTTTTGGCCATTCACCCCCCCAATCATTGTTACTGTTACTGTTACTGACCTGCAATAATGATAAAAAAAAATATTAGGTTTCATCATTCATATGCTAAAAAATGTGAACTTTATTACTATTTTCCCCCAAAAGCGTAGTTATAATACGTAATCTGACTGGTATTCAAAGGGTATAATATCTGAATTTGAATAATATTTTGGTTTTCATGACTAAAAGTGGTGCTAATTTAAAAAATCAAGTCAATGAAAGTAGAAAAATGTTTTAATATATATTAATTTTATAGTATTCAGTAAACATAAACAGGGGGTGGCCATTTTTAGCCACCACGAACAATCTGAGAGGGAGTTTTTCTGTTTTTCTGTCACTGCACAAAAAAACAAAGATGTATAAAAGTCACTGATACTGTTAATTATTGCTATACATCTAACCTCCACCATGGGTAGATAATAAATCAGATGGCATGTTTTATTTGGGGGAAAAAATGGGGTTTTATGATTTTTTCCATTTATGAGTTCCTAGGATTATGTGATCTAACTGGTATTTAAAGGGTTAAAATTCTGAATTTGAATGAAATTTTGGTCTTGATGAACAGCACTGATGCTAATCTAAAAAATCAAGTAAAAAAAATTGGAAATTTTTCTTAATATATGAATTTTATAGCATTTTGTAAATGTAAACAAGGGGTGGCCATTTTTGGCCACGAACAAGCTGAGAGGGAGTTTTTATGTTTTTGCTCTCTCTGCACAAAAATAACAATCCATTATAATCAATGTTGATGAGAATCAATTACATGCCCCAGACTCTACTATTAATAATACAAGAAATTTCAGTAGCAATGCAATTATATAAAATTGCAAGATTTGAGGTTGTCGTCCAGCTGGTGCAATGGACAAACAAACTGGCGTTTAAAGGGTTACAATTTAAAAAGTAATAATTATTTTATATTTATTAAATAATTAT